>NC_056740.1:383950129-384250129 GCF_019279795.1 Protopterus annectens | reverse complement strand
TCCCTCATTTGCTGCTTACTACAGCAACTGTTAATTATCCACTCTATCCTCTATGTACCATATTTCTGCCCTAGCCTTCAATCAATTATAACTAAATATTCCCCAACCAGGACATTACGTAGCTCAGACCAAGATTTCCTACAGATCTATAAACCCAAAACCAAATCAGGGTGTTTATAACTATAACCCTGCTATAACTTGGAACCAACTACACCTAGAAATTAGGTCCCTTAACCAAGCAAAACATTTCAAACTAGCCACTTGGGAATATCTAATAAATAAATGGTCCTGCCATTGTAGTCATCCTGCCTGAAACTACCTAACCCTAGCTTGTCTCTCATCCCTCCTTTCTCTTCCACTGTCTGCCTTAATATCCATCTACCCCTCTGTCTCATTGCTTAACCTCTACATTATCTTACTACTCCATCTGTACCTATACTGTATATAACTACTTAGAAATAATGAACACTGTTTCCTCTACAATGACATTGTACCTAAGTTTTTGTTGTGAAAATTCTGTCATTGTACTCTACTGCTTTTCTGTATGATTTGTTTTAAGTGCTTTTCGCAGTTTGATCTCTAACATTTGTACCCCAACTGTTTTCTGTAAAATTTTATTGTAAAATGTCATTTCTCTAATTGTGTTAGCTGCCAATGCAATTTTCTTGCTGACTTTATGTAAAATGTTAATACTGATTGCAGAGCTTTTCTCCTCGGGTCTCCACTGAAAACAAGCTAATGCTCAGCTGGACTAACCTGGTTAACAAATGTAAAATAGATAAATAAATTGTACTCAAGGCTTGTTTAATGCCTTAATGGCCTTAAAAAGCCTCCTCAAGGAGTATCAGTCCTTGCTCCTCTCTGGTGTTGCCCACCTCTTAAAGAGGACAAGGGAACCAGATTCCTCTGATGAGGACCTAGATTCTGGAGAGGAATCCCTTGCATACCCCTCGTAAAATCCTTCTCCTCTAAACTATGGCTTAAAGGAAGAGGGTTTTCTTAGCCTGGATTCCCCCTTAGAAGAATAATCTTTTGAGAATCCTGTTCTTCATATGATGGATTACTTTAAGTGTCATTGCTCCCAGTTATCTGACATCCAAAAGAGATATTACGAACTTCTACAAATGGAGTCTCCCAAGTCATCTACAGATGTCCTTCTATTCTACTGTTGCAGTATTCATAACATGAGGGATTTCCTGCCAAGGGGTGACCCAGCATCCGGCCAGTATACCAAAGCCTTTTGCTACTTGCAAGTACATGGGATGTTACACATATGCTCCCAGCATACGTAGGGCATAAATGCAACTTCCACACTTAGTATCCTCAGAACATGCCTGCCGCTAGTCCAGATGGCATCTTCGATTGTCTGTCTACTTGCCAGCGTTGTTTGCTGCTATATCAAGTCATTTCAGGTAAGTGCCCCATTGTTTTTTTTCTCCTCCTTATTTGCTGCTGTGTTTGTGATTTTTTTTTTCATGTCATCCAAGAAAGGCAAATGCCAGTGTGGGAGGCAGATTCCACATAAAGATGGTCATGACCAGTACTTATTTTGCTTAGGGCCTACCCACGAGCATAAAACTGTTTTCCATTTGCCAGGCCTTTGTGCCTAGGATAGCCAGCTGTCCTTGATAATTTTTTATCTAGAAAATCAGTGCCTGAAATGCTTAGTGAAAGACACTGTGGAGGGTATGTCTGGGTCTTCTGCCAAGTTAATTGTGAGGAGAAAGGCCAAACACTCTAGGTTTGACTCTTTGGCTGTGCCTCCTACATCTGACATCTCTCTTGAGGTAGATGAACGCCTGAAGATGAATCCGGTCCTTAGTTCATATTCTTCAGTGAAACTGATTGAGGTCGCCATGGATGCGATGACATACACGTCCTCGGAGGCTCTGCAGACATCTGCTTCAGATGTTCAGGGGGAACTGAAACTCATGATTTCAGAAGGCCATAGGTGCATCTCTCAAATACTAGTTAGGGCGGAAGTCCCGACTACAACTGTGGAGTGTAGGCCTACGTTGGCCTTTCCACTTATCATTAGACGGATGTGCACATTAAAAAAGAAGCAAAAGACCAAGCGTTCCACTCTCCCCAGAGATCCACAATGTGAGAGTTTTACTCACGCCCTATTTAATGCCCTTTATGGCCTTTAAATCTCTTCCTGGTGTTTCTGTCTCCACTTTGCCTTGGACATCTTCACCACAAAAGAGAATTAGGAAACAGGATTATTCTGAGGAAGAAATTTATTCAGATGATGAATGCTTAGCCTACTCTACCCAGATTCCTTCTCCTCTGGTGTATGGTTCTCCAGAAGAGGAGTTTAATGGTAATGATTCTTTGATAGAAGAGATTACTTCTGGGGACTATTTCCAAAATGAGGGAGTTTTTCAAATGAGATAGTTCCCAGGTTAGTGTTGTGCAGAAGAGATACTATTAGAAATGCAAATGGAGTCCCCTTTTCATTCTGATGTTCCTCCAGTTTTGCCTGCTTTATTGGATGCCTTCATTTCAGCATCCCAAACTCCAGATTCTCAGCCCTTGGCCCTTAAGAATCCAGACTGCTTCTACAAAGTGCCAGAGGATAGCAAATTGTTCTTTAGATGTCCATCTGCTGATCCTGCTGTTGTCTCTGTGGCTTTGGATAAACTTTCCAGATTACTGCCATCTACTTCAGATGCCAGAAGTGCAACCTTAAACTACCAAATTCTGATGGTGATGACTTGTGTGTGTACTCCTTGGGCCCAGTGCATCTTCAGGAAGACTGTTCCATCTCTCAAGGATTTAGCCACTGGGCCCTTGTAGAGAGAAAGAATAAGTTAATTCTCAAGGGTTTGATAAAATCTAGCTTTGACAAGGCTATATCTGTGACTTCTAAAATGGATACAAGTTCCCCTTCCTCCTCCTCCTCTTCCTCTAGGCATGAGAGGTCAAAAAAGAGAAGACACTCTGTTCCTTCACTTTCCTTTCGAACCGCCAGTTAAAAAAAGTGAGGTCTTCTACTGTTGCCACAGCTTCTCCAGAACTGTTGGGAGAGAAAATGTCTTCACTGGTGCCATAGGTGCTTATTTCTGCGTGACAGCTGTGGCACTTGATTCTTCCTCGGCTCAGACCACTTCACCCTCCTCCTTTCCACCAGTCTTGGATCCAAAGGAGTTTTCTTTTAAGGACTTACCTCAAACTAGATACTCCCCAAGAAATTATCCTTTTGTGGACTGACCACCAAGTCCCTTTTTGCATAGATCTCAGTCCATGTTGGTCTACTCGGTCTGCTCCACTAAGAGCCTCACAGACTCCGATGTTTTGAGGTTTGTGGACCAGCTCGTGATGGCAAGGGACTAAGTACTTCTTTGGTTCCTAGCACTTCTGGCTCTGGAACCTTATATATTTCTCACCTGACAGTTCCTCCTCTGACTCCATCTGAGCCTTCGGCGTTCCTGCTTTCAGCAGTCCCGTTGTAGACTGTATTGGAGCTGGCAAGAGTCTTGTCTCCGATGATGATAGCTACCTTGAGCTTTTCAGTTCTGTCTGAACCAGAGACCTTTCTGGGTCAAGGCTTCAGTGTCAGTTCTTGGGAATGTGGTTCAATGCCAATTTTGTTGGAGCCGTCCATACGTCTTGGGGGTTCAGCTCATGCAAGTTCCACTCCGGCTTCAGGCTCAGAGGTGGTTCCCTCGGTGCAGGATGGGACCACAGTTTCGAAGGAGTCTATTTTGATTCTGGGCTCCCATTCCTCTATTGGGGGACCTGCTTTCCTGGCCATGGAGAGGGCCTTGTCCACTGTGGACTCTTAAGTTGACTCCTCTTTTGTTGGAACAACCCCCTGCTCCTTTCCCTCTACCAGAGCTATCTCCAGTCTCTGACTTGGGATGGCAGGCACAGGAACCTCAGGATTCAACCGTGCTGGTTGTCCTCTTCAGATACCATCCCGGCCAGTCCCACCGAGGAGGTACCCTGGAAGAGAAAGTGCAAGAGGAAGCACTTGGACTCCCCCAAAGTCTTTCACAGAAGGTACTGACTATGATGAAGGGGAAGGTTCCCCAAGGTCACCCCCCAGAAGACATGCCCTTTGGAGAAATTTAAGAGATTCTTAAACAGAGGGGTGGCTGGACTTTCCAACAACCTTCCTCAGAGTAGTCAGTATACCTAGAGGCTTTCTATGCCCAACCATCTACTGCTTGGCTTTCTCCACCCATCGATGATCTCATTAAACTGATTGCTCAGTGGGCATGGAAAATTTCTGACTCCATCAAGCCAATCCCTAAGAGACTGGACCGTATATTATCATTTCCCATGGATCACCAGCATTGGGCTGAAGGAGTGCCAGTGGATGCCATGGTGGTTGTGGCAGCCACCAAAACGGAACTTGCTGATGAAAGTCCTACTATCCATCCTCCTAACAAGGAGTCTAGGATAATGGATAGATGGGAAGGAACATATATGCTTCATCGACCTTCATGCTTAGGTCCTTGAATTTCATGGCACATTTCACCAGGCTTCAAAGAGATCTGATAAAGGAGCTGTCAGATACTTTGACAGGAACCATAGCTGAGGGAGGTCAAGCAAATGTAGCTTCTCAGCTGGTGACCCTTTATTCAAGGTGTAATTCATCCATGAGGTTCATTGCACATGCAGCTGAAGGGATGACCAGGTCAATGGGTTCCAGTGTAGCTGTGAGACTACACACCTGGATGAGCTTGTGTGACTATGCAGAGCCATTTAAGTCTTGTTTCCTCACTGCTGCTTTTGATGGAAAATCCCTTTTTGGACCCAAAGTTAGACACCCTTGCCAGATGTCAGAAAGATGGAGAGACACTTTCTGCTGTGGACGTATGCTTTTCCAGTCCCCAACGGCCCTACTCGAGGAACCAGAGGAATGGAATGCTATGGTTCAAAAAGTCCCAAGGACCATTCCAGGACTCGCATGGCAACGACTCCTCCCGAGGCAGAGGGGGAAGTCATAATGGAAGATGCAATGCCAGAGGCAGAGTTGGCCCACAAAATCAGGGTTCCAGGGATTTTTCCCTGGAAATTCCTTTTGGCACTTCTGAATGAAGGCCCAATTGTCATCCTCTGGAGGCAGCCGGGGGACAACTATCCCTGCATCTACCTACCTGGCTAACCATAACAACGGACAGTTGTGTGCAGAGGCTCATATCCAGAGGTTACCATATTCCCCTTCTCCAGCCAACCCATGACACCAAAGAGAATCCCAGATGTTCCACCTAGTCACAGGGATGTGGCAGTAATAGAAATTCAAAAAATTGCTTGACAAAAGAGTCATCCAAACAGTCCCACCAGACCAGATAGGATCTGGAGTTTACTCAAGATTCTTTTTAGTGCCAAAGAAGACAGGGGACTGGAGACCAATTTTGGATCTCAGTCCTTTGAACAAGTCAGTTCAAAATACCAAATTTTGGATGGTCATGATTCAGTCTATTCTCCCATTCTTAGTGAAAGACGATGGGATGTGTTCAGTAGATCTTCAGGATGTGTATTATCACATAAAAATAGACAAATGCTCCAGAAGATTTCTGCACTTCCAGCTGGGAGCCAGTCATTACCAGTTCAGAGCCATCCCTTTGGCCTCACTACAGCCCCTAGGGTGTTCAAGTGTATGGCAGTGGTCACAGCTCACTTCTGACTGCAAGGATTCCAGGTGTTTCCATACTTAAGACGACTGGTTCATTACAGCAGCCTCCAAGCATCAACTCCTGCAAGCAAGGGATTGTGTCCTTCAAACTTGTTCTTCACTGGGGATCACTGTAAACTACAAAAACTTCTGTATAGATCCAACACAGCATTTAGAGTTCATAGGAGCAGTGCTGGATGCAAGCGCCTGCATTATATCTCTTCCCCAAGAAAAACGTCTAAGAATAAAATCTTAAGTCAGCCAGATTATTCATAGCAGAACAGTGACTGCAAGATCACTACTTCAGGTTTTGGGATCTATGGTGGCCTCCATTACCTTAGTTCCCCTTGCAAGGTTTCACATGCGAATCCTTCAATGGCTCCTAGCGTCACAATGGTCATTAATGGTGCAACCGATGTTGCATCAAATTCAGATCACCAATTTATACAAAAAGGACCTGAGTTGGCTTCATTCCAATGACATTCTACTGGGCTGCCCCTTCGTCTCTCCACAACTCAAAGCCATAGTGACCACAGACGTATCTGGGAAAAACAGTTCAAGGCACTTGGTTCCATTTGGAGGCCAATTTGCACGTCAGTGTTCTAGAGATGAGGCAATGCTACTAGTGTTGCAAGCATTCCAGGAAGCTCTCTCCAAGGGAAAGATTGTGATCCAAACAGACAACATGTCAGTAATTTGGTACATAAACAAGGGGGAACCAGATCTTACCCTCTTTGTCTAGAAGTTCTCAGGGTTTGTCAATGGGCAGTCTCAACCGACCACTTTCTAATTGCAACGCATATTGTGGGGAGCTCCAACGTAATTGCAGACAAGTTGAGCAGGAGTATCCTAATGCCTCACGAGTGGTCTCTCAATCCTTTGGTGGAGAAAAGGATATTCCATTGATGGGGACAGCCTCCCTGTGATCTCTTTGCATCTCCTTTGAACAACAAAAACAGCAGCTACTTCACCCTGATTCCCTCTTTGGGGGAGTCACCCAGAGATGCTCTTCCCCACGATTGCACCCCCGGTCTCCTGTATGCTTTTCCCCCAATTCCACTCTTATCCCAGTTTCTAAAGAAAGCCAACAGGTTGGAGACCAAGATAATTCTCATTGCTCCCTTCTGGCCTCAACAGATATGGTTTCCCTTTCTCTGGCCTCACCTAATTCAAGAACCATGAGCTCTGGACCCAGCTCCAGATCTTTTGTCCCATCCAGAGGGATTAATTCACCTGAATCTTCACAATCTCAAGCTCAGTGCATGGCTTCTGCAGTTCCAATGATTGCCAGGCATACTGGGCTTCAGACAGTAATCAGGGTATATATTTGACACCAGTTCAAAAGGTTTTGGAATTTTTAGCATTGCTTTTCGATGCAGGGTCGTCATCCTCAACTATAGGGATTCATCTAGCTGCAATTTCAAATTGTTAAAATGGTCTAAATGACACAGCACTACTGTCGCACAAATCATGTAAAGCTTTTCTGAAAGGAACTCTATTGCTGAGACCTCCATATACGGCTCCATCTGCACCTTGAGACTTGATTCTGGTGCTACAGTCCTTAATTAATCCCCCATTTGAACCATTTGCAAATTGTGATTTGAAGTATTTGTCTTGAAAAACCTCCTTTTTATTTGCTATTAATTCTGCTAGGAGAATATCTGAGTTACAGGCCTTATCTTGCAAACCTTCTTACCCAATCTTTCATGAGGACAGGGTATATTTGCAAACAAATCCATCCTTTTTACCAAAGGTAGTATCTGACACTAATATCAATCAGACTATACACCTTCTCGTATTTTTTCCCAATTTTTTGAACAAAGGCAAATATTGTTTGCATTTGTTAGATGTTCACAGGCAAGTTATGTTTTTACCTGCATAGAACAAAGGAATTCAGAAAATCTGATCAGCTGTTTGTATCATTTTATTCTACTACTATGGGCAAACCAGTTTTTAAGGTTACATTAGCTAGATGGCTCAAGGACTGCATAAGCTTCATTTATAACAAGAAGAAAATGCAATTGCCAGGACCTGTAAAGGCACATTCTATGAGAGCATTAGCCACTTCCAAAGTCTTCCATGCCAGAGCCTATATAGATGATGTATGTGCAGCAGCTACTTGGGCATCTCCACAAATACCTTTATTAGTCATTATAAGCTGGATCTGGTCTCTAGGGGATGAGCATTCTTTGGTTTGATGGTGCTCAGGAATATTCTTCTGTGAGACCTTCCAAGGTTTTGGTACCTGGAGACTCTGTCCCACAGTCAAGGATTAAGTGAAGACTGACAACATCTGTTAAAGAAGTTGTCTTACCATAATGTTCCATCTGTGTTGTCAATCTTCACTTATCCTTGACATCCCCACCCTCCTTCCCCCTGCCTTTTGGGCTACTTAGTGGAGAGGCTCTATCCCAACAGATTGTATTATTCCTTTACGAATACAGATAAGATCTCTGATCTGTTATTTCCTGTCTGTCACTATCTTATGGAAACTCGATATGTGGTAATCTTGAGAGAAGCATTCTGGGTAGAGCTAAGCTCGATTGTTTTTGGACGGTACAAGCTGGAGTGTAATGGCCAAGTCGGTTCTGAGATTCAGAACCGAACCCACAGTCAATGATAAGTGAAGATCGACAACACTGGTGGAATGTTATGGTAAGACATAACTTCTTTTTGTGATGCAGCAGAAGCATCTTCTAGTGCAGCTGCATCAGGCTCTGTTTTGAGAAGGTATCCCTGGTTAAGACTTCATCCATTTCCAGATGGCATTAAAGCGAAGTTACTGGGTGCTTCTCTGGATGATAAAGCTTTGTTTGATTCTGTTACTGCTGATTTGTTTAAGTCTTTGCAGGAGATAGGTAAGGAGCTACATACAGGACTTGAAACACATTTTTGTCTCGACTGTACCCAAGTTCCGCAGAAATTGTCCATCCAAGACTGCTTTTGTGCGAAAACATGTTCCTCTTTCTCCATCTAAGACTAAAAAGGGTGGTATGAGGCCTCCTCCACCAAAGACTTCTCAGTCTGCTCGTGCTCAGAAGCAGCCCTTTCCTGACGAGCCAGGTAGTCTGTGAATACCACTCTCACCAAAGCCTTGTTCCTCTTTCCATTCATCTTTCACTGTCTCTTCCAGTTTGGGGAAACATTACTCAGGACACATGGGTCCTTTCCATAATTCAGAATGGTTATTTCATGGTCTGGAAATCTCTTCCTACCATAGTGGGCATTTCTCAGCCTCCTCGGGAACAGTTGCATTTATTTCCAGGGGTCCTTCTGGACTTGTTCAATCAGGGAACAGTTCAGGAGTTTCTGCCCACCCACAGAGGAAGAGGGTTTTATTCCAGAATGTTTCTAGTGTCCAGAAAGGATGGTCCCTGGAGACCATTTCTAGACCTCTCACACATCAACACCTTCTTGAAGGTTCCTTCTTTCCACATGTCCCTTCAGACTTTATTTCCTCTCATTCGTCCTCAGGATTTTATGTCATTGCTGGATATCAAGGATGCCTACCTTCACATACTTATTCATCCGCGTTACAGGAAATGTTTACATTTCTGTGTTGCTTCCTTGCATTTTAAGTTCTCTGCTTCGACCTTCTGATTCAGGCATCTTCCCCAGAGATTTTGTTGCAGAACCTGCACTTCAGTTCGATTCTGCAAAGCCTGGGGGTCACCATAAATTTCACAAAATTATCCCTCATGCCTTCTCAGGATCATGTTTTCCTGGGGTGCAAAATAAAGACAGACCTCATGCTGGCTTCTCTCCCTCTTCTAAAGGTTCTATCCCTCATTTCTTTCTTCCAAACTGTTCTCCTTCTACCCTCTGTCACAGCCAGGGAGTTTCTCAGACTTCTGGGATTCATGGCATCTATCATTCCAATGTTACCTCTGGCCAAACCTCACATGAAGATGTTTCAGTGTTTCTTGAAAACAGTTTGTAGGCATCATACACATCCCCTAGAGGCTTTGGTTCTTCTTCTTCCTTGTCTGAAGAAGGAACTCCAATTTTGGATTCAGCAGGTGACCCTGAACCCAGATCTCCCTTGGCATTTGTCTTTTCCCACTCAAGAGCTGTTCACAGACACTTCAGATGTAGGTTGGAGAGCAGCTTTTGGCTCTGTGAAGGTACAGGGGGTCTGGTCACCTTCCCAAAGAAAGGAGCTCATCAACATCAAAGAGATGAGAGCACATATGCTGGCACTTCAGGCCTTTCATCCTCTTTTCCTTTCAGGTCCTCTCAAGCTGTTTACAGACAACACCACAGTCATCTGGTATTTAAACAAATGGGGGGGGCAACAATCTTATCTTTTCAGGTTAGCTCACATGGCTTGGGAGCTTGCAGCTCAGTATCATGTCACTCTTCAGGAAGTGTACATCTCCTCCAGTCAGAATTATGTGGCAGACACTTTGAGCAGGTCCTTGACTCAGTCCCATGAATGGATGCTTCACAGGGATGTGTTTCTAGACATTGTCCACGAATGGGGTACTCTTCAACTAGATCTATTTGCTTTCCCTCTGAACAGACAGATACCTCTGTTTTGTGCCAGAGTCCCAGGTCCTCTGGTTTGGAAGGTGGATGCCCTATCTTTTTCTTGGAAATTGATGTTTCTTTATGCATACCCCCCTCCTCTCATTCTGAAGGTCCTGTTCAGGATTCAGCAGGACAAACCCAAAATCTTGCTGGTGACTCCCTTTTGACCAAGACAGCATTGGTTCCCACTTCTTCGGCAGTTAGCCAAGGGCAGTCGTCACAAGTTACCTAACAGGATGGACCTTCTCACACAAGACAAAGGATCTCTTATCCATCTCTACCTGTTAACTCTGCAACTGACTCTGTCTGTGATAGGATTTTGATTCCTTTCAGTCACTTTTTTTTTGAGGACATACTTAGGGTTCTGCAGGAGGCCAGAAAACCCAATGCTAGAAAGTCCTACTTATCTAAATGGAAGAGGTTTTCTGTTTGGTGTCTTTCGCATAATTTGGATCTATTGACTGCGGATGTTCCATTGGTTCTCTCTTACATGTGTGAATTGCTCAATGCTGGGTTGGCCTATTCCTCTGTCAAGGCCCACTTGTCAGCTGTTTTTGCTTGTCTGCCTTTATCTCCTCCTTTAGCTTCTAGGCTTGAGGCTAAAAAATTCCCGAAAGGCATCCTACATCTTAGACCTCCCAGGAAGCCTGTTACTTCTCCTTGGAATCTTAATTTTGTTTTGGAGAAATTGACTTTGGGTCCTTTTGAGCCTGCGGTTACAGCTTCCTTATTGGAAGACTGTTTTGTTGTTAGCTTTGACTTCAGCTAGGCGGGTGTCTGAGCTTCAAGTCCTTGTGGCTTCTCCTCCTTTTTTGTTTTTCTACAAGGACAGGGTATCCTTGCACACTAATCCTTCATTTATGGCCAAGGTTGTGACTGAGTTCATTTAATCAGTCCATTCATTTGCCCACCTTTTTTCCTTCTCCACAACCTCCTAGAGAGGGGGTACTACACATCTTGGATGTGCACAGACAACTCAGATTTTATTTGGATAAAACCAAGGTTATCAGGAAATCTAATCAGTTTTTTTCATCCCAGGTCCTTAGGATTGCCTGTTTGTAAGGAAATGATTTCTTTTGGATTTGTAAGGCTATTTCTTTTTGTTATGTTTCTCATGGTAAGAACCTTCCTTTTTCTGGTAAGACTCATTCTACTAGGACTGTGGCTTTTCTGGTGTTTTCTTCAAGGGTTTGGATATTAATTCCATTCTTGAAGCAGCTACCTGAACTTTTTTACATACCTTCACCAAACACTACAAGTTCGATGGAATCTCCAGAGCTAGGGCCATTCTTCATGGCTTTTTAGAGAGCTCTACTGCCTGTTCCTCCTCCCAAGTTTCATCATAAGCTTTGGTACTCTTCCTCATGTTATGAATACTGCAGCAGTAGAATAGAAGAACATAGTATAGTTGTATAGAATCATACCATAATGATAGATTTTGCAGTATTCTATCCCTCTATCCTTACCTCCTGGGTATTGCCTTTTCTTATGGATGTATGATTCACGTCCTTGTTTCCTTAGACTGACATTCCTTCTGGTGCATTCAGTACTGAGGATAGTATGTGCAGACGTCACATATATGCCCTATGTACACTGGGAGCATAAGTGTGATGTCCAACATACTTGCCAGTAGTAAAAGGCTTTGGTATACTGCCCAGACATCGGGTCACCCTTGGCAAGTAATCAGTCATGTTATGAATACTGCAGTAGTGAAGAGAAGGACATCTATCGTTATGGTAAGATTTTACACAACTATACTTTACTCCTGTGTTGACAGTACTTTTGGATATCATCTCTGCTACCTCTCTAGCTCCTGACTCTTAAGCACCTAGCCCCTAAGAAACTTGATAGATTCTATAAGCTGCCTGAGGATTGCAAATTTTTGTTTAAATGTCCTTTTGCTGATGATTCTGTGGTTTCTGTCTCAACTGATAAGCCTTCTAAATGTTTACCTTCTTCTAAGCACCTTCCTTCTGTTAAGGATAGTAGACCTATGAAGAGAGTGGGTAAAAAAGTATGTACTGCTGACACCTTGTCATTTTGGGCTATTAATTACCAAACGCACATGATCAGTTATGTCTTGGCTCTCCTTTTTCAGATAGCTAAAGTGGTGTCTGATCTGCATGATTCAGAAGAGAAAGCTTCAGCTCTTTCCCTTCCGGACTCCACTACCCAGGTCACTCATAACTCCACAAAATGCAGTTACAGTGCTGCTTATGCCTCTTCCAGGGCTGCTGCTTTTGGTTTTGTGATGAGGCATTATTCCTGTCTTCATCTTCAGACCTTGCCTGATGATATTAAAGCAAAATGTTTGAATGCTCCTCTGTGTAACAAAAATCTTTTTAAGACAGCTACTACTGACTAGTTTTTCAAGTCCCTCCAACATAAAGGTAAGGCCATGCAGGAACTTAAGCATATTTTTGTCTCCCCTATACCAAAATTTGAGAAGAATTACCCTTCTAAATCTGCCTTTGTTCGTAGGTTAATGAGCCTAACAAAGGTCAGAAGGGATCCAGGCATATTCCTCCTGCTAAGTAAACTAAGACTCCTACATCTCAGAAGACTTCCTTTCAGGGCAAGCCTTGTCTCTATTTGACATTTTGCCTTCTCTTCCCTACAGCCTGTTCCCTTTATCTCTCCTCCTTTTTCACTCTCTCCCAAATTGGCAACTGATGACTTCAAACTGTTGGGTACTATCTGTCATTTGTCAGGGGTATTTCATAATACATAAATCTCTTCCCCTCCTTTTCAGGCATTCCATAGCAACTTCCCGACTCTCTCTCTTTCCTCAGAGGTTTTGCAGTCCATTTTGGATCAGGGCACCATTCAACCTGCTCCACCCACCCAAGTAGGAAGAGGTTTTTACTGTAGGATGTTTTTGGTTCCTCGGAAAGAGGTGATTTGGAGACCACTTTCTGGACCTCTCACTCCTCAACACTTTTCTCAAGGTCCCTTCTTTCAGGACGTTGTCTCTTCAGACTTTGTTTCCTCCTCCTCCTCTTCTTCCCTGGGCCTTCTTGGTCCTGTAGACTGTAACGATGCTTATCTTCACATCCTGTTTACCCTCTGTTGAGGAAATTTTTATCTTTATTTCTTCCTCTCATTTTCAGTTCTCTGCTTTGCCCTTTTTACTGCCCTAAGGGTATTCACCAAATGCCTCACTCCTGTCATTGCCTTTTGTAGGCTTTGAGGGATTCAGATATTGCTTTATGTAGGCGACCTGCTTATTCACACTCTGTCTCCAGGCAGTCTTCTACAAGATCTTCACCTTACCATTTGTCTTTTACATAATCTGGGGTACACCATCAGTCTCAAGAAGTCTGTGCTTATTCCCTCCCAGGGTCATATTTTCACAGTTGTAAGATTCAGACCATTCCCATGTTGGCTTCTTGTTCTGCTCTCAAGGTTTTGTTTTTGACATCCTTTTTCCAATCTCTTCGTCCTCTAGCATGGCCAGGGAATTTCTCAGGATTCTGGGATTTATGGTCTCCACTATTCCCATGCTGCTTCTAGCCAGGCTCCGTATGAGGCAGAAGCTTCCTCAAATCGATGTGGCTTTAACATTGCCACCCTCTAGAGTTCCCTGTTCTTTGCTTCCTTGTCTCAAACTCAAGCTCCATTGTTAGATTCAGCAAATTTCTCTCAATGCTGGACTGTAATTTCATGCTTTAGTTCCTTCCCAAGACCTGCTCACCGATGCCTCAGACCTGGGGTGGAATGCTTCTTGTGGCCCTCTGAAAGTTAAAGGTCACTGACCTCTTCATCAGAGATAAGACCATGTCAACATAAGAGATGAGGGCTTTGCTTCTAGCTCTACAGACCTTTCATTCCCTTTTTCTCCTTTGCCCCATGAAAAGCTTCATGGACAGTACCACAGTGATGTGGTATATCAGCATGCAGGGAGGCACGAGGTCTTGTCTCCTTTTGCAGGCTGGCTGTTCAGGCCAGGGATCTGGCTAACAGTTATCAGGTGACTCCTCGGGCATTTTACATTCCTTCAGAGCACAATCTAGTGGTAAACTCTCTGACCAGGTCCAGAACACAGGTTCATGAATGCTTCACAGGGATGTGTTTCTGGACATGGTCCATCAGTGAGGTATTCGTCAGGGAGAGCTTTTTGCCTCCCCTTTGAACAGATAACTTCCTCTATTCTGTTCAAGAGTACCAAGTCCTCTGACTTGGAAAGAGGATACACACTCTTTTCCTTGAAAGGGAATATTTCTGTTTGTCTTTCCTTCCCTTCCTCTGCTGCCAAGAGTCTGCACAGAATCTAGTAGAACTCTTCCAAAATCTTGTTGGCAAATCCCTTTTGGCTCAAACAGCACAGGTTCCCCCTTCTCTTTCATTTGGCTTGGGGCAATCACAACACATTACCTCACCAGGTGGATCTTCTCATACAGGACAAGGTATCTGTTATCCAGCCTCACCTGTCCACTTTTCAAATGACACTGTGGATAGAAGGGTTTGATCCCTTTTAGGCACCTCTTTTCTGAGAATTTGCTTCAGATTCTGCAAGAAGCCAGGAAACCCACTACCAGAAAATCATATATGTCTAGATGGAAAAGTATTTGTTTGGTGCCCCTCTTACCATCAAGATCCCTTCTCAGTAGGAGTTCCTCTGGTTCTGTCTTATTTGTGTGATCTGCAGTATGCTGGCTTGGCATATTCTTCGATTAAAGTTCACCTGTCGGCGATCTCTGCTATACTGCTTTTGAACCCTCCTTTACCCTCTTGTTTTGAGGTCAGTCAGTTTCTTGGAGGCATCCTTCACATCAGAACCCCAAGAAGGCCTAGTTCTCCTGCTTGACTCAGGCTGTTTTTGAACCTGCTAGCTCAGCTTTCTTGCAGCTTTGCACTTGGAAGACTGTTCTTCTTTTGCCTCTTACTTTGGCCAAAGGAGTGCCTGAACTTCAGGCTCGTATGACCATTTCTCATTTATTAATTTTTTCATGGAGACAGAGTGTCCCTTTTTTATGCCCATGGCAGTTAGAGTTATCCCTTAATTGGTATGTTCAACTTCCTTCCTTTTTTCTTTTTTCCACAGTCTGCCAGGGAGAAGGTTCTTGGACTTGCATAGACAGCTTAGATATTATTTGGATAAAGCAAAGGTTATCTGCAAATATGTGCAACTTTTTGTTTCTTTTCATCCCATGACTTTGGGTTTAGCTGTATCCAAGCAAACCTTCTCCTCCTGGATCTCTAAAGCTATTTCCTTTTGTTATTCCTTTAATGGCAAATGTCTTTCCTTGTCTGTAAAGGCACATTCCAATAGGGTTGTTGTCTTTCTGATAACTTTTTCAAGGATTTGGACAACAGTTTCATCCTTGAAGCTGCTACTTGGTCCTCTGTTTGTACCTTTACTAAGTATTACAAACTGGACATTGTTTCCAGGACCAGGGCAGGTTTTGCTAGGCATGGGTTTATAGAGGGCTATGCTGTACCTTCCTGTTCACAGCCTTCATAGCTTTTGTACTCTCCCTTCAGTGAAGAAAACTGCAGCAATGGTATGGAAGGACGTAGTACAGTTGTGTAAAATCTTACCATGACTGTGCATGTCTTTCTCTTCAGTGTTGCAGTATTTGCCCTCCCACCCCACCCCACCCCATCCTTTGTTAACCTCCTGGCCAAAGGCTCTCATTTCCTTTTCTTTCTGAACTTTTTCTTGTGGATGTATGCTCTATATTGTCTTTGGGGGTATTTTCTTCCTCCAGGGGCAACTCAGTTCTGAGTATTTGTCTTTATCAGCTTTTTGCTCTACACCCTACATGGAGAGCATACATGTGACATACCGCTCCTATAAAATCTAAAGGCTTTGGTATACTGGCTGAACATTGGGCTATCCTTCTCATGAGATACCTTCAGTCAGGAATACTGCTACAGTGAAGAGAAGATTATCTACTTTTAACTGCGGTGGTGGTGCTTCGGTAGTGTTGTCGCCTCACAGTTAGATGTTGCCCGTTCGATTCTCAGAACGTCGTCTGTGTTGTGACATGCATGAATGGGCGTTCCTTCATTGAAGGCTGTGCGTTAGGCCCGACAAGCCAGTACGTAAAAATCTACTGCCAATCATTAGCAGACCGGAGTTCCGCTGTGGCGGCCCCTAACCGGGAAAAGCCAAAAGACTTTTATGGTAAGATTTTACACAACTGCACTTTCCATTTTCCATGTCCCTGTGCCCTACATCTCCAACATTTACTGTCAAGATGAGGGAGTATCTTTTACATTTTACTTTGGAGTATAAAAAATACCTATGTAAGTATTTCCATGCAAATATTCTGAACATCCCTGGACTTTACTTCGTAACTTCGAGCCTCACAGATTGCTTGCCACTACATTTTCTGAAAGATAAATTCTAAAACTCAAATCCATATTATTTTTTAATGTCTTTAATCCTCAGTGATTTGCCAGAAAACCACACATTTTATGACAAAAAAACAAAAATATGAGGCAAAAATTTGGATATTCTGTGAAAATCTGGGCAGTTGAGAGGTATGCTCAGAATCCTTCCTTATTTTGTCTGACCGTTTTTGTTTTTTTTTTTCCAATTTACTGTGTAATACTTTATAAGCTCTACTTATTTTCCTATTCCTGACTTCCGATGTTCTTGGCTGTATCAGGAATTTTTCTAATTTTGCCATCTAAGCCTCTTTGTATTCTCACACATTTCATCTCAGCCCTTAGCCCCTTAATATGCTGACAGTGTTTTGAGAAGAGAGGCTAAATAACTCCACATCACTTCTGCCCATGTGTTAACTCAGTATCTTGGCCATTTTTTTCTCTCTCTTCCAGTTACTACTTGCATCATTCCAAAAAATTAGCCATCACTTAAGGCATAGTTTTTTTTTCAGTGCTCCATCTCTTGTATTTTCAGTAATCTGTTCACAATTTTATACATAAAACGCAAGGCATGTTTTTCAGGTTCTTCATTTAAAACCTGGGACTATTATGTTAATTTCCTGTCATCTCAAAATATTTTTATTGGAGTAGCTTCACATTACTCCATTTTGCCATGTAGATTTCTCACTGGTTAAGATAGACTGGTCTGAATTGGTGACTTTGAAGTAGCCTTGCATGTTTGGAAATCCCAGCCCCCTCCCTACTCTGATGGAAGAATTATCTTGTCCTATTTAATCTTTGGCCTCTCTCCCTCCCAAATTCTTTTTATTCATTTTGAAGTGTTAAGCATACTTTCTTTTCAGGTTGATAAATAGTGTCCTGTATAGAGAGTGTTAGAGGACAATGACATTTTCAGCCCATTGAATTTTGGTATCAAAATCCAACAGCATCAGTTTATATGATCTTAGTTTGTCTTCTGTCCAGTTTCTCCCTTATTTTCTAAGCTGACTTCCTTCATCACCCATACATCTAAATTCCTCATTCCCTCATGTACCCACAAACCGTGGTATCACTGTGCCGAATTATATGAATGGAGAATAATTTAGTGGTATGGCTTTAGATTTACCTTCATTTATCTTATAACTGGAAAAATGGATGCAACTTTTAAAACAGAATAAATTTGGGACATCTTGGTGTGAGTCAACACGTCTGCAAACAAAGCCATTTTTTTCTTGTTGGTCATAACTGCTAAATCCCTTTTACTTGGAAGACTGCTAGTTTTCTAGCTAATGGTTCCAACTAAAGCATGAAAATAAAAGGGGGTAAGCATTCACTCCTGTCTAGTACCTCTATTGAGTCGCAGCTTCTCAGAAAGAGTACCTCCTCTGTTTATTTTCACAGCTGACCATAAAAAAGAAGTCTCCTATTTAACTCAATCAGTTCTTTCAGAAAACCCATCCACTATTTTACCCAGGAAATCACATCTGACCCCGTTGAAGTTTTTTTTTTTTTTTTTCTGCACTGAAGCTCACTGATAGAAGAGGGAGGAGTACTGATGTTAAGTGCTCTGTCTATATCATCAGAATTTTAAATATATTGTGAAATGTTTGCATGCATTGTTCAAAATTACACTGGTGTGTGTCCACTAGCCTTGGCAGTATTCTTGTTATTTCATCAGCCCCTTTAGCCCTAAAAATGTTACAATTATGGTTTAAAATTGATATTGGCCTATATGATGTAGTGCCAGTTACATGTATTCTTTTCTTTAGCATTATTGGTTTTGCTGCCTTTGTCTTTCTGATTCTGGTATGTCCCCTCCTCTTTTATTTTATTAACACCACAGACCAAAGTTCATTTAAGTTTTTCTAATTCATTCACCAAACCTTTACCAGAATATCATCCACTATGGGGGACTTCCCCATTGAATGTTTTTGAATGTGTCTTCCTTTTCGTAGCACTCCTTGTATGATTCACAGTAGTGATTCAAGACTTATTTTAACTAAAAACAGTCTCATAAACTAAAATCCAAACTTCAAACACTTGCTCATGTTGTGATACCAAAAGGCACTACATTCAGTAACGTATGTACAAATTAATCTGTACATATTAACATAAATAAGAATAAAAAACACCTTCAAACACCTTCCAAGGTCACAGCCCAAGTTTCCCAAAAGTGTTTCTTCTAGCAGACCTCTCCATAGAAAAAAAAAATCATCCGATAGCTTATGCTGATATGCATGAATAAATCTGCAATCTTAAGCAGTTGTGACAAAAATTACTAGAGATAACCTCCAGCTTTCCTCCCTGACACCTAGGAAAAAAAAGTGTTAATCTCTTTTTTTTCTGTATCTTTGTCTCTCTCCTCTGCCCACTGACCATCAAGCATCCAAAGTCAAATGTGGGTCCATTTATTTCCTGGTCATGTTAGATCACTCTACAAATCTACCAGGACAAGAGCCTGTATGATGGGATGTCACCCAGGCAGACATGGGGCGGCCCATGTAATGTCGATGCCACTCTTATAGTCAAGAACCTTTTTTGCTATGTCACTATCCCCACCCTCAACTGATGATGTTACCCACCTGTGTCACTGCAGCGGCTGCCTAATGTTCTATCATTCATGCTTGCTTGCTTCCTTGCATATGAGGTATTGGAGCTCCCATTACCAACTACAACAGACCATTCCCTACCAGAATGTCTCCTTCTTTCAGAGGCTGTGAGACCTTTGCTTCACACCGCCACAGCTGCAGACAAAGCTGGTTGAGAGACCACCTCCCTTCTCTACCAGGATGGTCACCAACCATCCTTCCTGCCAACATTATTAATTGCTCAAGCTGCCAATCAAACCCAGGTCACGTCAGGGCTTTATCCCTTGTACATCACCAGGGTACCTAATTTTCTAAGTATTTATTTTTCTGATCAGAAAGCTCTGTACTATTCAGATGTGGCTAAGACTGTTATCACTTCTTGTATTACATGTATGAGCTGCACTCTTTTGTGCTTTTGCTTCAAGATCAGTATTCTAACCAGGGTCAGTAACATGACTTTGAGGAAATATTCCTAACGCTTTATCTCAGCTGCCCTTGCCCTTTTAAGAGTCTGGAAGGAAGTCTTTGAATTATTCTTCAACTTCATTTGCTTAATAGGCTGTGTAGACTGTTTGTAGCTGGACCACCTGCAGACCCTTTTACATCAGTGTGACTCAGACTGCCCTCTCATTCAAAAACCAGTATTTTGTGCTTTTTCTCACCAGCTCATACCCTTCTACAAAGTGCATGCACCCTCTACAGAGTTGAGAGCCTTCCCCCAAACAGAGAACTTTGGAAACAAGTAAAAATAGCTTCATGCCTTGAAAAAGTTGTCTTTAAGTGCTCAGTAATACTTATTAACATTTCTAAATATACCCTATTTAAGCTATTTACTTTTTTCTCAAGACATAACATGATTCTTCTTGAAGCTCCAAACAATGGCAACACAACCTGGAGCAGGATGGCTACTTCTGACTATATACTTCCACCTTTTGCTTGCAGATTGTCACATCACCCTACCGCCAATGCTGATTTCAGAATAGGAACTAATTTATTAGTAAAACTGCAGTTATCAGACTGACAAATTTTTAGTCTTTATTCCCTGAGCTAAGCCAAATAGTTAACATAAAAGGTTAACCTTACCTCACAGCATTTTTGTATTATGGAAACTCAAAGAATTTTTCAACACTTATTCTTCGTGCTCCTAAAAGAATCAGAAATTCTAGGTACTGATAGTAGAATGTGTTATTTTCAGTTCCCCCATTTGTTCCGAGTCTTTGTTTGTGTAGTACAGGCACCTGGTCCATCTACTGTGTCTCATTCTTCTGGTGAGCTCTTGGATTTCTTTTTTGATGCTCTGCTTCTTCTTCTTAAGTAAAATGAACATCTTAATCAAAATACTTTCATTTTTGTCCATTTGGGGATAGGCTAGCTTGCTTGCTTGTAGAAGATGCTGAGGCCATACTGCTGTCTTCTATCTGCATTGTCTGTGTATTTTGATGATGCCTCTTTAGTTCCTCTAAAGCCAAATCCTTCACCATAAATGACTTTCCACCACTGGAAACAATATTTTAAGTGTCGCTGAATATAGCAACATCTTTAAGCATAAACTCAGTCCTTTACAGCTTTTCATGATTTCATTAAATGCAATCTTTTTTGCCTTGTAACACTGTAATTGTCATTTTTATGAAATTTTGTACCCCCACACCCCACACCCACACACACACACACATTAACAGTCTCTCCTTTCGGTTACAAATTGGACAGCAACAGTTATTTTTGATGTAAGGATTGTATTTTAACCAATATAGGTCTGGGACATTTTGGGGGGGTGTAAAGCTTGGTGAATGCACTTGGTGTGCCCTCTCTTTCATCAGCTCCTGTTGAGGTTCTGCCCTCTTTTTCATCAGCCCCTGTTAATGAATAGCAGACCACAGGGAGTGTTAATTATTTCATAAAGATAAGAAAGTTTGTTTCTTCCAGTTTCTGTGGGATATCTGAAGACCTTAGATTCTCGCATCTTGATCTGCCCTGCAACTCTATCAACTTTTATTTAATATCTTGCTATTCCAGTTTATAGGTTCATAGAAGGTCACTAGGCTAATAGCCCTAGAGCCCTTACAAGCCTAGCCATATTTATCCCAAGTTGCCCCAATTGTCGGTGGTTATGTGAGTGAAGTTTGCAGATGTAAGGATCTGTGGTAGTTAATAACAACTTCCTCTATCCAGGAGGGACATAGGCATCATCCCAGGAGTGAATTTTTGGTCACCCATCCATTGATCTAGGTTCAGTTTGAAGAGGGTCAGGGAGATGCTCTATTTCACATGAATTGGAAGCTTGTTCCAGAGATGTGGCAGTCTCTGAAAATGTATCTAGCTCTCCAGCATGACCTGTTCATGTCAGAGACTAAGTTAAGATCCCTGGAGTGAGTGACCCTCATGCAGTTTGATTTACAAATGTGTAGCCTTTCCATCGGGGCTGGGTCAGAGACTGTCCTTTAGCCAGGCACAGATCACTCCTTAGCAACCTGTAGGAGACAAAATACAATGACAGGCCTTTTCAGTTTTTCCATGCAAGACTTGTTTTGTGTACCCTGTAATTTCTTGGTGAGAAACTTCTGTGGTCTTTCCAGTTGTTGCAGGTGTTTGGTGAGGTACAAGCAAAAGGGAACACTGTACTCAGTTATTGGTCTGATGAGAGCAAAGTATAACAGAATTATAACATCCTTAGATCTAGATGTGATACCTTCACTTATAAGATGTGCTACATAGAAGGACTTCCTTACTATTGTAGATATGTTGTGGTCAAAGTTCAGGTTGCTATCAGCCTGAATACCCAGATCATGTACCACTGGGTGTACACTTAGGGGAGGGCTGTCTATAATCTAATTAGCAGGGATGTTAGCTTTCCCAAAGGGAATAATAATGCATTTTTTTTCATTTAGCTTTAATCCGTGGCTTTGCCAGCAATCATTTGTCTGCATTAACCCTGTCTGCAGTGGATTAACATCTTTGGGGGACACGATGATTGCTCCCAGTTTGCAATAGTCTGCAAACTTGGTCAGCCACAGGCCATCCAAGTTTGCCTAGACTTCTGAGAAATAAATTCCGAACAGTAAGGGGCCCAGCATAGAACATTGTGGTAGGCCACTGGTGACTGGTCTTTGCTAGAGGTGAATTACCCACTTTGACAGTATGTGTTCTGTCTGTGAGCCAGTTGGCTACCCATCTGGTAATGTAGGGGTTAATTCACAATTGGGAGAGTTTCTGTATAATATCTGAGTGGAGGGTTGTGTCAAATGCCTTGGCTAGTTCAAGATAGGTGATATGCAATGTCTTTCCCTTGTCCAGGGCCTTAGTGACTTTCTCGAAGAAGTCAACCATGTTTAACAGGCATGATCTACTTTTAATGAATCCGAACTGGTTTGGGTCCAGAGTGTGGAGATTACTTCTGCCCTTGTTAATAAGATTCATAATGATTCTTTCCATGGCCTTGCAGATGAGGCTAGTCAAGCTTGTGGGCCTATAATTCCTAGGGTTGGTTGATGGTCCTGCTTTGTGCAGAGGGATTACTGTTACTGTCTTCCATTCCACCGGAACATAGCCAGTTCACAGGCTGTAGTTAAACAGGGATCCATGTAGGTCTGCTAGATCATGTTTTAAGTTGTTTAAAAGGCAACCTGGGATGTTGTCTGGTCCCATTGATGCCATGTTTTTGACCTTGGAGAGCACCAAGATGACCTGCTCTCTTGAGATAATAGACTGAGGAATGCTGACAGGTATACTTTGGGGATGACTGGAGAGGACAGGGGGGTGAAGTTTGCTCCAAATTTGTCAGGTAGCAGGTTGGCTGTTACCTTCAGTTGAGTGTGGGTGGTGTCCTCCACAACCAGTTTATTGCATAGTTGGGTATTCTGTCTTTTATTTCATATTCTGACCAAGAACTAAAAACGAAACTTCTCACAACCGCTAAGAATCCGGTAAACACCTCAGTCCAAATAGTTAAAGACAAGCCGTTTATTTAATCACAATTTAAGTGCGAACTATTGCATACACTTTTCGTCGGAGCTCCTGCCCCAACTTCCTTAGACAAACACTAGCCACAGTCATTACAATCCATATATACTTCAATTAATTAACTCAAATTAAGAGAATTTCAAAATTTTAAAGTGCCATTGTGCGTTACAAAAATTTCTACCTAGACATATAACTTCTTGTAAGATATTTTATATATAAAATGTTTTAAACACGCTTTCAACAACCAATATTCCTTTCTAGATTAAATGATTAAATAACTTTAAATAACTTTAAAACCAAACAAGTTTATATTGCGGTTATAAATATACATAGACGCAATACAAATTCCATATATTCATTACTTCCTAAATTACTTCAAATGTACTACATTCATTCGCAAATATTTATTTAACCAAATGTGTTTAAGTGTTTGGATAAATAAATTTAAATTTAAATAATATTTAAATAATAATATGTATGTTTTTTGTGTATGTCATTCTAAACACTTACTCGAACAAATGATAAATTGCAATAAAGTAAAAATAAAAATATAAAATATATATTAAAAAGATGTATAAATATATAAATATACGGCTATGCATTTATGTATTTCTGCTAAAAAATAATATACTACTAAACCCGTATCCAGAATAAAATGTATATCCTAACATGTATTACAAAATATGTGTGTATGTGTAACAGTGTACCAAACTATATATAAAAAACTAGAAAATAAAAGGTCATATTTATCAAAACCTTTCTATATATTTATATTCATTTTAAAATTTAATATTTATTTCATATGGACACCAACTCTTAACTGATTCATTTTATCAAATAATGTGTTGTATTACATCAATTTATAAATTTATAAATAAATATATATAACACTCCTTTTATTTAATCCGCTTTTATAAACCACTTTTATGAACTTGTCTGTATACCAAAACTATACTGGTATTTAAAAATCTTTAATCAATTTGATCGAGTATTGAACTATTGGTATTTCAGTATCATCTCTCTAAATTTTTTAATCTTAAAATACACATTATTGAGCACATCTCATTGATGCCCGGTATCCTATAAGCATTGGTCCTAAGCTGCCAAACAAGTTCTTTGCTTTCTAGTTTTAACGAGTCATAACCCCCTCTACCATCTTGCATTAATTGATCAATAACCCTAAACTTAAAACTGTGCCCTATAAATTCCGAGGCGTGCCTAGCCAATGCATTTTCCATTTTCTTTTTGTTAATTTTGTAAATATGTTCATTGATTCTTTCGCACAATTTTCTATCGGTCTTCCCGATATAAAATGCTGGGCATTGAGTACATTTGGCCAGATAAACCACTTGTCTACTATTACAGTTATATTTCAGTCTTGAACTATATGTTCTATCATTTATTGTGAAATTACATCCTTCATCTATATATTTACAACACCTGCACATACAACATTTGTGCATTCCCGCCTTTGTTGTAAAAAGGTTTCTATTCCTTTGGAGTATTTCTTTTAAATTGTTACCTCACCTGAATATTGTTTTTGGTTTAACCGGGAGTAATTCCCTAAAAAAACTGTCATTCATGAGGTATTCCCAGTTCTTTACAACAATATTTGTTATATAACTAGAATCCAAATTAAATGTACAAATAAAGTTGCAACCATGAATAATTTCAGACCTATCTTTAGCAACTACTAAGTTTACCTCTTGTTGCTGAGTGTTACTTAAAATTGGAGTGTATTCTCCTGTTAGTCTTTTCATTTTAACTTCAGCAACAATTTCCATAAGAAAATTCAAAGGGTAACCCCTCTGTGTAAAGAAATTAAGCATAATTCCACATTCTTCATAAAATTCATCATCATTTGTAGTCATTCTGGCCGCTCTTACCAGTTGCCCCTTAACAACAGATCTTTTTTGGTGCTTAGGGTGGCAGCTGGTATAATGCAAATATATATTAGAATATGTCTCTTTCCTATATATTTTGGACACATAAGTGTTCTTTAAATAGTCCTTTCTCAAGGAGACATCTAAATATTCTATTTCATCTTTATTATGCCGAAAAGTAAAACTCAAAAAATCAGTTGTATTATTAAATAATGTTAATAATTCTAGAAGGTGCCAAACCTGGGATGAATTTCCTGTTCTCCATCTAGTTGTCAAAGTCACACTTGAATTAAGTTACGAACTCTGTTTCACATGGATGGGGAACCTGTTCCAGAGAAGGGTTAGTTTCTGGGATACATACCTGTCTCCAGCATGTCCTATTTTTATCACTGGCAAGGTTTAAGTCTTTAGAATGGGTAATTCTGGTGCTGTTTGTCTTGTGGATATGCAGGAGGTCCAGCAGAGTGGGATCTGATAATGCCTTATATGCCAGGTATCAGTCTCTCCTTAGCAGCCTGTAGGAGACAGAAAACAGGGATAAGGCTTTGAGACAGTCTGCATAGGACATTTTACTTGCACCCTGTATTCTTTTAGTGAGGAACCTGTGTGGACATTCCAGTTGTCGGATATGCCTGTTTAGGTACATACCAAAGGGGGCATTGTACTCAGTGATAGGTCCGATGAATGCTAAGTATAGTGGGACAGACACGTCCTTGGACCTAGATGCAATACCTTTGTTTATAAGTTGCACAACATAGAATGATTTGCTCACTACTGTGAGACAAATAATGGGCAGTGGGTAGATTACTGTGTCCCCAAGTCCCTAACTACTGGGTCAACTCTTAGGGTTGTGTTGTCAGTATGCTAGTTACCAGGGGTGCATGACTTACTGAAGGATACTATTAAGCATTTCTTGGCATTTAGTTTTAGTCCTGGAGAACATTTGTGTCATTGGGTGACTCAATGAACGCTCCTAATTTGCAATCATCTGCAAATTTAGTTGACCAAAAGCCATTGACATTGACTTCAGTAATACCTCTTTGTAGAGGTGGACTCCCCCCTCTAACTTCCTTGGTCCTGTCTGTGCGATAGCTGGCTATACACAGGATGAAGTAAGGGTTTGTACCTAATCTCTGACGTTTGTCAACAATGCCCGAGTGGGGGATTGTGTCAAATGCCTTGCCCAGGTCAAGGTAGGTAGTATGAACCATTTTGCCCTCATCCATTGCTTTGGTGACCTTCTTAAAGAAGTCTACCATGTTGAGTAAGCATGACCTGCCCTTGATTGAAACCAAATTGGATTGGGTCCAGTGTCTGGAGGTTTCGTATGTCATTACTGATCATTTCCATAATAATTCTTTTTATGGCATTGCATGTGAGACTTATGGGACTATACCTTTATGCAAAGGGATGACTGTTGCTGCTCTCGATTCAGCTAAGCTCTTGCTTATTTCGAAGACCTCGGAGTAATTTATTATCAGTTTTATCCCCCAGTGAATTGGCTGCTATTGTCCTTTTGATTTCATCAATTAGTACAGATTCCTGGCTAGTAGCCACATGTCTTCCAGTCTAAGCAGTATTTTTCTTCTTTTCTTGGATTGACTTCATTGTATTTGTATTACATTTCCATATAGTAGGCATCCAAAAAATACAACCACCAGTAGCCAGATAATTGCAAAAATATCACCAATTGTCAGCTTTTATTTTTTTTTTTATTATTATTATTATTAATCATTTTCTATGCTAGGAAAAACAACTGTTTGCATGCGTTTCAAGCAGACACCATACCAGAAGCCCCTTTTATCTTCTTTTGTTCCCTTCTTGTGCTTCCTTCTTGAGTCTTTTGTAGAGCTCCTTCTTCCTCTCCTTGCACTTTGTTTTTGCCTTACTTGGCAATGCTAATTTCCATTGCTGTGAGACTGTTAATTTTAATCTTAGTCACAGCAGACTGGTCCTGTCAGTTAGCTCCCATTTGCCAGGGTCTTTGGATAATCTTCTTTCCTGAATGTAGCGAGTTATGTAGTTCAGGACCTTCATTTTGCTCTTGTTCCTACTATTTTACTTACCCCATGGGAGGCACACTTTGCACTTTTACTGCTGGCATACCTCTCAATTTCCTGACACAAGAAATCTGGACAAAGCCTTAAATAATGAGGGGACAAATGTGCAAAAATTAGGGATAGATTTTAAATATTGCTCTTGTAAACTTAGATTGTTAGAATAACAGGATTTGTTTTAGCTTGGATTTTCTGAAAGATATGAAATCTGAAACTCAAATGTTTCCCGTTATTTAGCGACTTCAGTCCTATGTTTTGTGCCAGAAAAAACACAAATTCTAAGAGGAGCACACCAAATATATGAGGCAAAAAAGCTGGACTTTGTATGGAAATCTTGACAATTGAGAGGTATGCTGCTTGCTAAAACTACTCTTACCTCAGGTGTTGTACTTATCCTCCTTTGGACAGTGCAGTGTGTACAATTTTCTGTTTCTTTTTTTGTACCAGTTGACAAAAAACAACTTGTTCTAGTGATTTTGCCAGTGCATATTTTTTTGCAGATCTTGGTGCAGTAATATATCGGTGTGCACCACCAATGTTGAAATAACCAAAATATGTGATCTTGTTACCTTCTGCTGTCATCCTATACCCATCCTCTGTTTTTGTCATTGTCCCCCTTCTGCACGTCTGGTGGTAAATATAAACTGTATGCTCCCATTGTCTTCCCGTCTAGTCACTGGATTGGTAAATGTTTCTGTAATGTCATACATGTTTTCCATTGTAGACTCTGTGCCGTTTCCTATACTGCCTTACAGCTTACGCCTTACTCGACCCATAATGTGGTTTCCACCATTTCTGTCCTTTCAGTCATCCTTGAACAAGAGGGTAACCAGTGAAAACTGTATCTCAGACCCATTTATCTTTTGCCCAGGATTTAATTATTTGTCTTATGTCCAGCTCATTTTCAAGTACAAGTGTCGGTAGTTTTCCCATTTTCTTTCTTAGGCATCTAGCATTCCAAAACATTACTTTTGGCCTTTTCCTTGTGCCTTATGTATTTCTCCTTTTTCTGTCCACTCTAGCACTTCTAACAGTGGTCTTTTATTTTTTCCGCTCCTACCTCATTCCAACTTAGAGGTTTAGTATATCTAATATTATTTTATAGTCTGGATATAGCTAAGGTTGTACTACCCAGGACTTATTGGATCCATTTGTGACGCAGAATTCTGTTTTATGCCATGTATCCTCTCATTTTTCCTACCAAGGTCCTCTTGTCTTGTTCATTCCTTCTGCTGGTAGTTAAAATTTGAAATTAAAGTTTATTGATTATTTGGTAAATGTAACTACTAGCCACTGCACATCCTGGCAATTCTTCCTAGTCTGTTTCTGAGATACTGAGCACCTTTAAACATTTGTGGAGATCTTTCTCAAGTCCAACTCAGTGCTGCCCAGTTTCAGCACTGGTAAGGACTTGTATGGACTTTACTGTAAATTGCCTAATTAGCAGCACTCTTCTTTTCCCCCTAACATTTTTCACAGTCAAATCTCTTATCATGAATACACCGCCCACTTTGGAACTGCAGATGTTCCCAGTCCTTTAATATCTGTGCTTGGCCTGCTTATCACTTGCAGGCTTCTTGATCTCCAGGCTCCTCCTCTTATGTCTATATGCCCCTTTGCTTTTTAGATGTACCCAATCCTATTTGACCTTTTTCCTACTTGTCTGTAAATAAACCACTGTAGCACGACAAATCAGTTACTTTTTAATGAGCACTTTTGTCTAAAAAGTCTTTGAGTTAAAAGCACAACACACCAAGTAATTCAGACATGTCACATGAGTGTAATACCACTTATTGCAGCTCTGAAATTATTTCAGAGAGATCACTTAAAAATGTGAGTGACAGAAACATAAACCAACTTGTCTTAGACTTTTGCCACCATATAGTGGTCATATCCCATTACTACTGCCATCTTATTAAATACTGTAAAACAGTATTTTAGTAATGCATTCCTTTATTAGAAGAATGTTGTTCTTTTTTCAGCTTTTCCCGGTTAGGGGTCGCCACAGCGGAACTCCGGTCCGCTAATGATTGGCAGTAGATTTTTACTGTGCCGAGGTGCCAGCACGACACCCAACCTTCAACGAAGGCACGGCCTACGCATGTCTTTTGAACGCCACTCGACCATGGGGAAGACATGCAGACTCCACACAGAAGGCGCTTCAGCCGAGAATCGAATGGGAGAATCTCTTGCTGTGAGGCGACAACGCTACCGCTGCACCACCGCAGCTTTTTATTTTATGTAATTTTAAATGCTTTCATAAATAGATAAAAATGATTCCATTGAACACAAATTTTTTTCTTAGAGTCAGGTTGTTTGGAAAATGACAAAACACCCAGTGTAACCTAAACAAACATTTAAGCTTAAATGTTTGTTTGGACAGGCTGTCTTGTCACGTTCCAAACAAATTCACTATTTTCCATAAGGCTGGTAAAAATCACCTCCTCTGTCATCTATGAGATTATGCCTGAGGACATCAAGCAGAAATTTCTTAAAGTTTCCATATACTGTACTGTGGTTGTATTAATGCCTTAATATTCAACTAACACACTGACTTACTGACATTCAGGTAGTAGTGCCCTGCTACCCTCTGGTGGTCTACTAAAGATAGGAGTCCCTCCCACTGCTAGGGTTACCGCCTGTCCCTCTTTGCGAGGGACAGTCCCACTTTGGGCAGTTGTGTCCTGCAAAAAATAAATAAAAAATGGCAAATGTCCTGAGATTTTAAGACAAAATATATTTCTTAAGTTTTCTGTAATAGTTGCATAAAATGGTTATTTTGTATCTGAAGCATATAAACATTATATGAAATAGTATAAGCAACTCAAATGCTACAAAATAAGCTTTTAATTTGCCAAAAAATTGAAGTTCTGCCCTTTGCATTGGCCGTGGGTATGTTTTGTCCTGCAAAATTTCACATTTCTACAAAAATTTCCCACTTTGGGAATCTGAAAAGGTGGCAACCCTACCCACTGCCTGCCTGTGGGTGTGAGGGACCAATCACCTGCCAGTACAGCGACTGCCTTACATACCAATAGACAGGACCCTTTCAGGTTTTCCAGTGCCATAGTAAGAGAAGGATCTCTTGGAAGACAGCTCTAGTTTTCTTCTCTCTCAGAGCTCAGATAAGAAACCCTTTTTGGTTTTACTTCCTCCCTCTGCTTTTTGCAATTAGTACTTGAATAGTTTATTCTGTTGCTTTGACTGTTTTTTGTGACTGAAAATTTGCATATGCCTGCATGTAAGGCATATACTGTTTATGATTATTATGATAGTTTCTGGGGATTTTTAACTTTTGAAATATGTTTTATGGCCATTTGTGAATGTTAAGCCCATTTTAGTACAGGTCCTCTCGTTACTTCATGGTTCCACAGCCATGAGTTAATCACACCTGTTCTTTCTATTGATTAAAAGCTTCATTTGGAAGTTTTGACAGGGCAACATGATGATTTACAGCTTTTTCTTTAGTGGTTTTATTACTGGATGTGATTGAGAAGGATTACAACATTTTAGACTTTTTTTTTTTCATTAAATCATGAGTGTGGCACTGTTCTGTATGTTAAAAATTTCTGACAGTATATATTTTTTCATAAATGTATCTTTTATTTCTTGTCTAAAACTGGTTTATGTTGTTTCTTAATATTTGGGGTTGAAACTTTCCTTTTTAGAAACATTTGGGGACCTCTGTGCATGTACATTCTGCTTTGAACTATGTTACTGAAGTTACCTTCTTTTTATTCAGTGCACTGCTCAGAATACTGTCCTGACAGAAATAGACTTCAGATTGCTATTTAGAGGGAGAATAGTGAGATTTGTTCTTTTTTTTACTGATTGACCCTGCAGCCATAATTTGGTATTAATCTGGCTAGTTTTTTGTCCCCCGAATTAATAGGCTCAGATAGCCCCCCACACACGATCTCCCCCTTGTGCACTTAAAAAACATAAAAGTAAATCAATAAATTTTCCTCAACCTGTGTCCTGTGACACTGCAGTAGCCTTGGGCAGGCTATCAGACCACTTCTCTTCCACCCAGGTTTGCGCGCCGGGCAGCGCCAGTTAGCTAGGGTATAACTATTCCCGGCTCCACAAAGTGTCCTCTTCAATTTTTCTCTTGGAACTAGACAAACTTTCAACTTAAGCACTCAAGCCATTCATTTCTCAGCCCGGCAGTTGCTCAAAACTCCTAGTAAGCATTTATAAACCCTAGCACTACAGAAGGACAAGGCTCTCTGTTCGACCTTACCAGCCATTAAGTAAAACAATTTACTGTACCTATCCAGGCATGTTCAAACGGCAGTTTCAGGTGTACTCTCCAGTCCAACTGGTGAATCTGGGCATTTTGAGGCAATGTAACAACTGCCTCATGTACACAGACAACCCTCTCCTCCTACCACCAAACACTAATACATGTGAGAGATGCAGTTATACAGCCAAACTGGAAGCTAAGCTCTCTCAACCCAAGACTGGATCAGACAGTCAAGAGAAGGGAAATACTGGCATCACACCACCAGTCTCACATAGACCCATTAAACCAGCACTGGTAAAAAAAACACACGTAAATACACGAAAACATACTCTGAGGCTCTAAATAAAAATCTGCAAAAGCAACAGAGCCCTCAAAAGCAGACATCCAAGCAACCTCCACCCTCCAACACAAACCATGAAACACATACTTCACAAAACCAGTGTGCCATGCAATCACAGCCCTCAAGGCAAAATAACATACCCAACATACTAGTAATAGGTGACTCTGTAGTCAGGCACACTGACGTCCCACTCACTAGGCTGAATAAGGAGAAGGTTACGGTTAGCTGACTGTCGGGTGCCAGGATCCACCACATAACACAAACACTCAGGTAACTCCAGAACAAGTACAAATGCGACTCTGTCATTGTCCATGTTGGTGTGAATGACCTAAGCCGTACCTCCCTGGACTACATGAAAAGAGACATGGAAGAGCTCTCTGATCACGTAGCCCAGGCCGATATGACCCTGACCCTAAGTAGCATCCTGCCCTCACCAAGAATGATACCATGGTATAAAGAAAAAATTATCAGTTTCAACAATTGGCTAAGTTTCTGGTGTCATTCAAAGGGGATCCAGTGTCTCCCTGCCTGGGATGACATGCACGACAAGCCACGCTGCTTCACTAGAGACGGCTTGCACCTGTCACCCTTAGGTTTTCGTATACTGGCCAAGGCTCTTGCCACCCCCATATTGCCTTTTTTAGGCAAGGCTCAAAAGACAAAAACCCACTGCCGTAAATAGCACAAGTAACAAAAATCTGAGGGTAATACTACTCAATGCCAGACGTCTAAACCTCAAAATGCATGCACTCTAGGCACTCCTCAGTGTGGAGAAAATTGATATATGTGCAGTAACAGAAAATTGGTTTAAGGCTCCAGAGAGCACCCCAGCACTACCAGGCTACAACTCATACCATACATTTCGGCCACAGAACCCAGACTGAAATACAAAAGGTGGGGGAGTATCCATATTCATCAAGGATACCCACACCTCCAGGTTAGTGGCACAGCACAATGCTTCAGAGATTATCCACGTGCAACTAACAACGGGCAAATTCAAATTGTAGCTTGCTACAGATCACCCACCATGTCCCAAGGTCCCCATTCTGCATTTCTGGAAACAATGGGTAACATAAAGGTCCTACCAAACACCCTAATATTGGGTGATTTCAACTACCCAAACATTAACTGGGAGAACTACTCAAGTACTAACTCCCTTGTCCAACATTTCCTAGAATTTACAAACTCAAACATCCTGGAACAACACTCCCACCAGAGGTGACAACATATTGGACCTGGTCATCACCAACATCGGCGACCGGTGTTCCACACCGGAGGACATCACCTCGCTGGTTAGATCTGACCATAAACAAATCACTTTGGATATCCACATTCTGCCCCCACCCCCGGACAAGGAAACCACTGTGAAAAACTTTTCAAAAGCAAACTTCGCGTTACTTAAGACGGAGGTGGAAAGTTTCAAAGCCCCGATGCTAAAGGCTAACACTGTCCAAGCTGCAAAATCCTTTACTAATGCTTTCTACGGGCACCTGCAAGAATGCATGGATCATGCTATCCCAAGCAAAACCAAGACTCACTCCTCCAAGAAAAGGAAGCCAGTCTGGTGGACCCCTGCCATAAACAAGCTATACAATAGGAGGAGGAAACTAGTACAGAAAAGAGTAAAATCCCAAGAAGGGAAGACATCCCTGATCAGTATCAGCAAGAAACTATGATTCCTCATAAAATCGTCCAAGGCGAGCTTTGAAAGAAAACTTGCCCAGGACTCCAAAGATAACCACAAGGCATTCTTTAGCTATGTCAAGAATCTAAGTGGCAATGCTCAGATCTGCTCAGAGTTGGTGCAGAGTGGCAAAAAATACACTGAACCAAACAATATTCCCAACATCCTGGCAGAAAGGTTCAGTGCAAACTTCAACCCCCTCTCACGGCCAAAATAGCTCATAACCATACCAGAAGAATGTAGAGCCCCTGAAATCACAGACACTCAGGTTAAAATAGCCCTCTCCAAAGCCAAAAACACAGCATCAATGGGACCGGATGGTGTCCCAGGCTGCATCCTACATGAGCTCAAAGATGAATTAACGCCTCACCTAAACACACTGTTCAAACACAGCCTGTCCACAGGCTATGTACCCATAGAGTGGTGCACAACAACAGTTATTCCACTCCACAATGGTGGAGCCACAACAGACCCCGGGAACTATTGCCCTATAAGCCTGACTAGCTTGATCTGCAAGGCTATGGAGCGCATCATCATGGAACTCATTAACAGAGACATTGGGAACCTCCAAACACTGGACCCTACCCAGTTCGGCTTTGTTAAGGGCAGATCATGCCTCCTTAACTTGGTGGACGTCTTTGAGAACGTTACCAAGGCTATAGACGAGGGAAAGTTGGTACACACAGCCTACCTAGACCTTGCAAAGGCCTTTGACACCATTCCCCATTCTGGTAATATAGACAAGATCACCAGCCTGAACATAAACCCCCTATGTCACAAGATGGGTTGCCAATTGGCTCACGGACAGAACCCTCATGGTGAGAGTTGCGGGAGCTAGGTCTGACTCTAAACTGGTTACAAGTGGCATTCCCCAGGGCTCAGTCCTAGGACCCCTCCTGTTCGGCATATACTTCTCAGAGGTACAGACAAGCACAGGAGGATTATGGCTGACAAAGTTCGCAGACGACTCAAACTAGGGGCTATAATTGACTCACCGGCTGACACAGACATCCTCAAAAAGGGTCTCACGGAAACGGATACCTGGTGCCAAAATCATGGTCTCAAGCTAAATGTCAAAAAGTGCATAGTTATTCCCTTTGGAAATAACAAAGTACCCACAAGCTACCACATAGGTGGTAGTCCCCTAAATACGAAAAACATAATAAGGGATCTGGGGACCCAAGTAGATAGTAATCTCTCCTTTGATAATCACATTGCCAAAGTGGTTAGAAAATCCTTCTATGTGGCCCACCTAATCACAAAAGGGTTTGCATCCAGATCAAAAGAGGTCATTGTGCCCCTCTACTCATCACTCATCAGACCCATCATAGAGTACAATGCCCTATTTGGGATGTACCTTACAAGACACCTGCAACAGCTGGAAAGACCACAGGAGTACCTCACCAAGAGGATCACTGGCCTCAAACAGATGCCCTATACAACTTGACTGAAGAAACTCCAGCTGTACTCGGTTGCATACTGCTTTCTCAGAGGTGATCTCTGCCTGACATATAAGGCCATGTCCAACCCAGAATTGATGGACATGCTCCACCTAAAGAAAACCTTATCCCCTCGAGCCACACGCTCTAGGGATCTGAACCTCACCACAGCAATAAATAGGACGTGCTGGAGGGATAAATTCCTGTCCCAGAGACTTCCCATGCTTTGGAACAAGATTCCAATCTACATTAGGCAGAGCTCCTCACTAGCACTCTTCAAGAGAAACCTTGACGAGTGGATGGGAAACAGAAAGTTTACCCCAGGGATCACTTCAATGGCTCTGCTAGACAGAGGCACAGGGAACTAATCTAGCGGGTGGCGAAATAGGCTTATAAATGCCTTTGGGCAGATAGCTTAGTACCTACCTATGAACCACACCAGGGAACCCGGAGGCAAAGGAAGTACCACAACTGTGCTTAACACAAGGGTCAGTCACATCCTCCAGGGCTGTACTATTGCCTGTTTCAGGTATGAGAGAGCCAGTTTCTTTAGATGCAGGGGAAATCAGGGGTGTAAAATATGTGGCTAGTGTTAATATGCCTCCTCCTGGAAGTTCTCTCACTAGTGTAGTGCATGCAAAAAAAAAAAAAGTCCCACCATGTTGCAGTTTTACAGTCTTTGACTTTTTCACCGGAGCCGGTGGCTGTGGTTAGATCCATTATTCAAGCCACTGATTATGGGGTGCAAACCCATTATGAGTAACATTGGTGCCTCTGTTTGACCTCCCAAGGATCCTGATTTTGAATGGAATCTAGAATCTGAGGTTTCAGAAGTGTCATAGTTTGATCAGTCAATTTCCTCTGAGGACAAATCGGTTCAGAAACCCAAACAGATGTTTTCATTTTCCCAAAAGCTGGCAAGATTTAGGGATATCTTCATTTGGGAGCAATCATTGGCTGCCCCCGAGATCAGCAGGTTATTTGATCTTTGATGAGGCCGTGGATGTGGCAGTCTTCTCTCCATTCATCCCAGTGTTGGAGGATGTTTTTAAGAAAGCTTGCAATTCTTCTCTGCTGAATCAGTTTGTGCCTAAAAAAAAGTGTTTAAGAAATTCAGGGTGTGCTCAGCTATGCCTGGCTTTCAAGCCCTCTTGTTTGTGGATTCTTCTTTTCCTGTGACCTTTTCCAATAAAAAGACTATGTCTTCTACAAGCCCAGCCCCTCAGGATAAACTAGGCAAGTAGTCAAGTAGCTAGAGTCTCAGAGAAAGAAGCTGGTGCCATCCAGCACAGTACTTTTTAAAGGGTTCCACTACCAGTGTTTTTGGTGGAAATTTCTCTTGAGGTGCATGCATAATTATATGAATTCACTGCATCATTATTTGCTGAGCAGAAACGCTGTGTGAAAGAGATTGTTTTCAGTCATGCTAAACATGCTTTGCAGAATGCCTTGGTGGTGGGGCCAATACTGTTTCTAGAAATAGTCGGTACTGGTAAGGAGGTATGCTAGATTGCACATCCAAAACTTTTGTGTTGAGTTAAAAATGAGGTTATTAGTGCTTTGCTTGATTCTGATTGTGTGTTTGATGTGGCAGCTAGTCATATCCTAAAACATTGGGATGACAGAGGTAAACTGATATGCAATAGTTGTCTAAAATGTTACATATTCCCAAGTCCCCTGCCCCTAAATAAGCAAGATAATTTTTGTTGGCCCAACAAATAGAAGTCCTCAGCTGAAAAAAAAAAACAAAGCATCTAAAGGAAATGGCAGGATGAGAATTCTGCCAAACCTAACCAGAAGTGTTCCTTCTCCAAAAATGATAACCCCACTTCCAACCTATACCTATGTCGGGGCTCAGCTCCTATCATTCCCAAGCTCCCCTCTGGGTGTCCCATCTCAAAAGTTAGCTGTTAACAAAACAGCCTGGAAATCGGTGCTTTCTGACAAAGGGTGCTCAACATTGATGGCAGAGGTTATAGGTGGCAGTGGAAGGAACATCTGCCTCCATTCATGGGGTTCCCCCCTCAGTCACCAGATCAGACTTTCTTATTCCCTTCTATACTCCAGCAAATGCCAGACTCAGGGGGTCATTGAACTGGTCCCTCCTTCAGAGCGAATGAAAGTTTTTTACTCTAGAAATTTTCTGGTCCCCAAAGAGAGCTGTTTTTGAGACTGTTGTTGGACCTATCCTTTCTGAATACTTTTGTCAAGGTCCCCATGTTCAACATGCTCACCCTGTAAATAGTGGTCCGACAGAAGAGGAAACACTTCTTCATGGTGACCCTGGACTTGAAGGGTGCATGTCATCATACCTCCATTGCTTATCACGTTGTGAAATATCTGAGATTTGTTGTGTCTGGTTTGCCATTTGGCTGTCCACTGCACCTCGGGTGTTTACCAAATGACAGTGGGTCATTGCCAGACTCTTGGCATTCACATTTTTCCTTACTTGGACAATTTGCTGATCTGTCCAGTGTGTGTGTATCCAGGTGTTTGGAATTACTAAAGAAGGTCTCAACCTTATTCTCCCAGATATGGTTCAAGTTGAACCTTCAAAGATCATGTCTGACTCGTCTTCCTGTGGTGCTTAATTGACACCGACAAAAGAATGGCCTTTCTTCCTGAAGACCAGGTCCCATCCTACCAGTCAGTATTTCAGGATTTTCTAGAAGGAGCATTGTCCCAGCAAGAAAAGTCCTAAAAATTCTAGGACTGATGGTGACCATGATTCTCATGGTACCACTTGTCCATCTCCACATGAAGAAAATTCAGTGGTATGTATGAAATTATTAGACTCCACACCTACATTCCCTGGAATCTGAGTTATCTGGTGCTGGCCTTCATCAGAAGAGAGTTAGAGTGGCGGGGAGCACAGTTGAGTAACAATCCAGGACCTCCCTTCTTCCCACATGTTCTGGTGTAGCCTCTCTGGACAGATATGCCTGACTTTGTCTGTGGGGCTATGTTAATGGGAGTGAAAGTACAGGCCACTTAGAGGCAAAAGGGTGTATGGAAACACATCAGTATCAAGGCAGTGTTGTCAGTGGTCAACACTTTGAAAGCACTTTACCACCTGTGGATTCTGGTCCACCTGGCCTCCTCTTGTGGTTAAGAAAAACACAGAGATGTGGTAACTCAACAAACAAGGGGATACAAGGTCATTGGTGTCCTGGGAGCTGACATTACAGATTCTCTGACTCTTTAGGTGTTGTACAGTCTATCAGAGCAAAACATTGTGAGTGTGCCATAAAGACTTAAAAAGTAAAACGTCATGGACATTCAGAAGACACGTAGCTGAAACACTTGATGTCCTTAAGGAGTCATTTGCATACATCCCATGGACCTTCATTACAGGAGGTTTAAGGTATCACACAGTGAAAACTCTAGCTTGGCTGGGTTTTTCTTTGATTTTACTGAATGGTGTGCAGTATATGACATTACCATTTTGGCAAAAATTCATACATTCTAAAGCCACTTAAGATTAGATCTGGCCTCCACTTCTAGTGCAGATTTCAGCAGGGATATCCAGCATTTCTTTGTGACATTATTTTCCTTGTTTCCTTGCAGGATACTTGAGTCTGAGTGGGTTGTTTTGAAGCTTCAGTTTGTTGCATGGCCGTCAGTTATTTATTTATTTTTACTTTGCCCCCAGCTGACAGCACTTAATTGCTAATGTCTTATTCTGCTTGTATTACTTATAATTTCATAGGTGTTTACTAGGTTAACAACCACAAAGACCTTTTTAAGCCTAGCCATGCATCCCAAATCTCTGACAAGTTCTTGTACCCTTGATAAGTGTAAGCATGGGCTTGGGAGATGAAGCATTTACAAGCAGGGGGCTGGGAGATGAATCATTTACAGGCTGCATGTGTCCATTAGAGACATATATGCCAAACCAGGGATAAATGTCCTGTCCCCTACCCACTTGTCCAAGTCGCACATGAATTAGGTTAGAGAGGAACTCTACTTCACATGGATGGAGAGCCTGTTCCAGTGAAGGGAGGTAGTCTCTGGGATACATACCTCTTTCTCCAGCAGATCCTGTTTATTTCACAGGCAAGGTTTAAGTCCTTTAGAATAGGTAATTCTGGTGTTTGTTCTGTGGATATGCAGGAGGTCCAGCAGGGTAGGGTCTGACAACGCCTTGTGTGGCAGGCATAGATCTCCTCTCAACAGTCTGTAGGATGCAGAATAGAGGGATAGGGCCTTGAGGCTGTCTGCATAGGATATGTTACGTATGCCTTGTATTCTTTTAATGAAGAACCTCTGTGGACATTCCAGTTGTTGGATGCGCCTGGTCAGGTACATACCAAAGGGGATATTGTACTTAATGATACGTCTCATAAATGCCGAATAAAGTGGAACAATGACGATCTTGGACTTTGATGCCATACCTTTGTGTATAAGTTGCACAACATAGAATGATTTTCTCACGACTGTAGACACATTAGTCAAAGGCTAGATAACTGTCAATGTGTGTCTCCAAGTCCCTGACTGCTTGGTCATCTCTTAGGGGTGTGTTGTAAATGTGATAGTTACCAGGGGTGGGTGACTTCCCAAAGGATACTATTATGCATTTCTTGGTATTTAGATGTAATGTGATCCTATCTCGCCTACATTCTGTACTGATGGGTTCAGAGCCAATCCTCGGCTCCGACTCTGCACGCTATACTATAGAACAAAGTCTTTTATTGGCTGAGCCATCCCACATCCCAGGATGCACCACCACTGCTTCCCCAGATGTCGTTTGCCGCTTCTACAGCAAAGACGGACTTGGCTGAGCTAAGTGATTATTACTTAAAAAATTTCTGTCAGAAATTTTTTTCTAATCTACCCAAAAGCTGTTTTAACAGCTATTCGTTGTTGTGTGACTGAGATTTGAGTCTTTTTGTGGTAAAATTGTCTTAATTTGAGGGAAAGGATCCCCTTTAAGTTAGAGGGGCCTTGCCCTCGCGCGTTGTTGAAGCTTTTAGTGTGAGTCTTTCTGTGCTAGTCTAGATTTGGGTCAAGTGTTCCCGTTTAAGTTGGAGGGGCCTTGTCCTCAGTTTACGTATTTCTTTAAGCTATTGGTGTATTTAAAGTATATATCTGTGGTAGTGATTTGTGTGTCAACATGTCGAAAGAGCACAGACCATCAGGATTCAAAAAATGCTCTAAATGCAGTTACAAAATGTCCATTACGGACGACCACTCTTTGTGCGTTTATTGTTTAGGCCCTAAGCATCTTCAAGAGTCATGCAGCGTTTGTCATGCTTTTTCCTCCCGTGTCCTCCAAGAGAGGAAAAATAAATTGATTTTAAAAGGGCTTATCACCCCTTCCTTTGAGGAGGCTTTATCTTCTTCCTCTTCACCTTCAAAGAAGAAGAAATCGTCGGCTCCGACCAGCCCATCGGAACCGGCTACAAAGAAATCTCGGCAGGCTTCTCCGTCGGCTCCACGGACTTCAGAGCCGAGGGTGGAACGGTCTGCCTCGATGCCTCCAGCCTCGACTCCTCTGGCTTCGGAGTCGATGGCTAGAGCTTCGAGAGGCAGGTCACCTTCATCGGCTCCACTGTCTTCGGAGCCGATGAGAGTTGCCTGCTCAGACTCTTCCCCTTCGGCGCCGAAGTCCACTTCGGCACCGAGGGAAATTGCAATGGTTGTGGAGTCTCCCTCGGCACCAATATTTATCGAGACTATTCGGAGCCGGTCCCCCAGTCCTTCGGAACCGGTGGAGAAGTCGACTCAAACTCGTTCGATCTCTTCTCGGTCTTCGAGAATGTCAGATTCGGACATAGACAGGGTGCTTCAAAGGCTGTTTCAGTCTCCGGTCTTTCAAAAGTTGGTTTCGGCTCCAGCCCAGTCGGCTCCAGAGCCGGTTGCCCTCCCTGTTGTCTTGGTTCCTCCTCCAACAGCCTCGGCACCGTTGGAGTCGGTGCTGGTGGAGCTGGTGGAGGTTTTCGGGTCGGTTCTGACCCTTACTCCAACCCCGCCCTTCGGGTTGGAGTTCGGTACACGGACCTCCTCTGTTGGCCCCGGGGGTGACGCTTCGGGACCGATGCTTTCGGTTCCGAGCCTCCCTCTCGGTGCGTCGGCTGTGGGAGTGCCGTCTACTGTTGTGGCCTCGGGGGTTGGACCTTCCCAGGACTCTGGGAGTCCCGCCTTCAGGGCCATGAGGAGTGCTTTGGCAAAATCTTCTCCGTCTCACCGTCACCTTCCCTTTGCACGGAGACTGGTTCCATTGTAGTCCCCCTGTCTCAAGACAGCGGAGCCCTGGGGCCTGAGGCCACCCCCATCGGGGGTTCCCTCCTTCCTGAAGGTCCCTCCGAAGCGTCTTCAGAGGCACCTCCGAGGAAGAGACAGTGCAAGAGGAAGCACGCCGACTCCCCTGACAAGTCTCTCACCTCGGACACCGACCTCAATGATGCGGAGGGGGCCCCCAAGTCGTCCTTGGATGATGTCTCCTTTGCGGACATTTTGGAGATCCTGAAGCAACGAGGCGACTGGCAGTCCAAACCCCCTTCCGCTGAGGAGTCTGTATTCCTCAAGGCCTTCGGGGCTCAGCCCTCCACCTCCTGGGTGTCTCCGCCCTTCGATGAGCTTCTGGATTTGATCTCTCGAAGGGCGTGGGAACACCCGGATTCTGTGGAACCGGTGCCAGCTCGCCCCAATAAATTTCTCTCAGCACCCCCTGAAAAGGATTTTCTCTCCAAAGGTGTGGCTGTAGATGCCCTGGTGGTGGCATCTGCTACCCAACAAGATGTGGCAGAGGCTTCAACGTCCGTTCATCCTCCTAATAAAGAGTCTAGGAGCATGGATCGCACGGAAGCACACCCTTACTTCAGCAACCTTTACTTTAAGGTCTCTGAATTATTTGACGCACTTCACCAGACTTCAGAGGGATCTGGTCAAGGAACTTTCAGATACCCTCTCTGGTAACTTACCTGAGCAGTTGGCCCAGACGGTTAACTCTCAGCTGGCTACCCTATCATCATTATCGAACTCGTCCATGAGGCTCATTTCATATGCAGCCGAGGGGGCGAGCAGAGCAGCAGGAACAGGCGTTGCTCTACAGAGACAAGCCTGGCTCCGCCTGTGTCATTTTGCGGAGGCCTTTAAGTCTTCCTTTGCTGACGCTCCCTTTGATGGGTCCTCTCTGTTTGGACCCAAGGTAAAGGACACCTTGACTCGCTGTGAACAAGAGGGTAAGACTTTAACTGCCATAGGGGCACGGTTTTCCACTCCCTTCAGGCCTTATCCCAAGGCTAGAAGAGGGGGGAAAATGTGGTTCCGTAAATCTCAAAAGCCTTACTCTTCGCAGCAGAGCGATCCCCATTCTAGAGGCAGAGGAGGGGGAAATTTTTCAGGAAGACGCCGTTCCAGAGGCGGCGGAGGCCCCTGCAACACTGGAGACCGCGAGTCCTTTCATGGCTCCTCAACCTTCCAGCATCCCTGAAGGAGTGCCTGACTGTGCAGCTCCGGAGCCAGTCGAGGGTCATTTTTTGAAGCACCTAAAGGCCTGGGAGAGTATCACTCAGGACCGATGGGTGCTCTGAATCATCGCCGGAGGTTACACCATCCCCTTTTCTCAACCCCCCCCCCTCCATCCCAGAAAATCCCGGACCCACCACCCAGTCAACGGGATCTTGCAGCCAATGAAATATCAAAGCTGCTTCAAAAAGGAGCCATCCAACCTGTCCCCGCAGGCCAGACCGGATTAGGGACTTACTCAAGATTCTTTTAGGTGCCAAAAAAGACCGGGGGCTTGAGGCCCATTTTGGATCTCAGCAAGCTAAATCGATCAGTGAAAAAGTCCAAGTTCCGGATGGTCACCTTGCAATCCATTCTCCCGCTGCTGGAGAAAGGTGTTTGGATGTGCTCCATAGATCTCAAGGATGCCTATTATTACATCCTGATAGATCAGGCGTCCAGGAGACACTTGCGCTTCAGCCTGGGAGACAGCCATTTCCAGTTCCGTGCACTGCCCTTTGGTCTCACCACAGCCCCCAGGGTGTTCACCAAATGTTTGGCGGTGGTGACTGCTCACCTGAGAAGTCTAGGATTCCAGGTGTTTCCATGCATAGACGACTGGCTCCTAACTGCCACCTCCAGGCGTCTACTCTTGCAGAACCTAGCAGCCACTATATCTCTAGGCAACTCCCTAGGAATCACCTTCAATTGGACAAAGTCCGTGTTGCTGCCATCTCAGCGCATTCGGTTTATCGGAGCAGAGATAGACTCAAAGCAAATGCGAGTCTATCTTCCTGCAGAGAGGATAGAAACACTACAGTCTCAAGTTCGAGCTTTGCTCCTCAGACGTCGAGCCCCAGCGAGGATGGTCCTACAACTGTTAGGGTCCATGTCGGCCACAGTTCTCCTAGTCCCCTTAGCAAGGTTACATATGAAGATTCTCCAGTAGCTCCTGTCAGTCCAGTGGTCTTATCAGGATCTCCCACTCAGTCACCCCATTCTGATCACAGAGACGTGCAAACAGGACCTTTGTTGGTGGCTTCTTTCCTCCAACCTGGATCAGGGGCGACCCTTCGTTCCACCACCCCCAGTGGCCACATTGACTATGGATGCCTCCCAGACGGGGTGGGGGGGACATTACCTGGGCATGTCAGTCCAAGGCAAGTGGCACTCCGACGAGAGTCTCCTCCACATCAACATACTGGAAATGAGGGCGGTGCTTCTATCGCTGCAAGCACTACACAGTTACCTCCCCCAGGGCACGATTGCCATTCAGTCCGACAACATGTCGGTAGTCTGGTACGTGAACAAGCAAGGAGGGACCAGGTCCTACCCCCTTTGCAGAGAGGCCATGAAGGTATGGGATTGGGCAATTGCAACCAAACGTTTTCTGTTAGCAACACACATTCCAGGAAAATCCAATGTGATAGCCGACAAGCTGAGCAGAACTATTCTCTCCCCTCACGAGTGGTCTGTGAACGACAGAGTGGTAACTCAGATTTTCAAGAGATGGGAAACTCCTTGTTGCGACCTTTTCGCAACCCCCCTCAACACGAAATGCCAACAGTTCTTCTCTCTCATCCCAGTTCCGGGGGAGATGCCCAAGGATGCCCTAGTCCAAGCTTGGCCCACCGGTCTGCTATACGCCTTTCCTCCGGTTCCCCTTCTTCCCAAGGTGATTCAGAAGGCGATTCGCTTGGAGAGCAAAATGATTCTAGTTGCCCCATACTGGCCTCGTCAAGTCTGGTTTCCCTTTCTTCGCAAATATGCACTGGACGGTCCATGGTTCCTGGACCAAGTCCCGGATCTCTTGACCCATCAGTCGGGACAGCTACATCAGTCCCTCCACTCGTTGAAGTTAGCAGCTTGGCTCCTCCTCTTCCGACCATAGTCAGGAACCATGCTTTGGACCCGGAAGTCATACATATCTTGTCCTCTGCCCACAAGACTTCTACTAAAAAAATGTATAGCAGCAAATGGAAGAGATTTGCTATTTGGGCCCAACTCCGGGGGGCTTAGACCCCATGACAGCCCCGGTGTCAGAGGTTCTGAAGTTTTTAGCTTCTCTGTTCAACCAAGGTTGTTCGGTCTCTACCATCAAAGTTCAGTTGGCGGCTATTTCCAATTTTCACGAGAGCATAGAACCACCTTTGATGAGCAACAAGTTGTGTAAAGCCTTCATGAAAGGTGCTGGGCTGCTACGGCCCCCGATATCTCATCCTGCTCCACCATGGGACCTTAATGTGGTGTTAGGTGCTTTAACCTCTTCCCCCTTTGAACCGGCAGCAACTTGTGACTTAAAATTTCTTTCTTGGAAGACTGCTTTATTAGTTGCAATTACATCAGCCAGGCGAGTTTCAGAACTTCAAGCCCTATGTGTCAAACCACCATATCTGGTTTTTCACAAGGATAGAGTATCCCTCAGACCGAACCCATCCTTTGTTCCTAAGGTTTGTTCTACTTTTTGTCTGCAGCAATCACTGGAACTTCAGTTTTCTTCCCGAAGTATTCAAACAGAGCGGAGTATATCTTTCACACCTTAGATGTCCACAGACAATTACGCTTCTATTTGGATAGGACGCACCAAACACGAAAAGCAGATCAGTTGTTTGTGTCCTTTTCGGACAATAAATTGGGCAAAGCCATCACAAAAGTCACTATTGCCAAGTGGATCAGAGACTGTATCAGTCATACTTACTTCATTTCTAACAAAGAACTTATAGCTACAGTGAAAGCTCATTCTACCAGGGCTAAGGCTACTTCGGCAGCCTGTCATTCCAAGCTTGCTATTAGTGACATTTGTGCGGTGGCTACGTGGTCTTCTCCTCACACCTTTATTTCTCATTACAAATTGGACGTGGCATCTCGGGGGCGAGCTTCCTTCGGTTCCACAGTTCTCAGGAGTGTTTTCCAGTGAGCCACCCAGGAATCAGGTGCTAGGGACGCTGTCCCATCAGTACAGAATGTAGGCGAGATAGGATCACATTACATCTTTTAGTTATGTACTTACCATAACTTCAGATGTATGGGATCCATCTCGCCTACATTCCTAATAACCCACCCTCCTTCCCCCTGCCTTGGAGATCAGAAGAGACCGGACGGTCCGAGTTCAACTGTTTCCTCTCTTGAAACACCTGGCAATATTATATCAACAGTCTATGTGTGTGTGCATGTGTGCGGACAAACAAGATCTGGGGAAGCAGTGGTGGTGCATCCTGGGATGTGGGATAGCTCAGCCAATAAGAGACTTCGTTCTATAGTATAGCGTGCCGAGTCGGAGCCAAGGATCGGCTCCGAACCCATCAGTACAGAATGTAGGCGAGATGGATCCCATACATCTGAAGTTATGAACAGTACATAACTAAAAGTTTTAGTCCATGGCTCTGACACCAGTTATTTGTCTATATCAGTGCTTCCTGGAGAACATTTGTGTTAGTATTAGTAGAGGATTCTATGACTGCTCCTAATTTGCAGTCATCTGCAAATTTAGTAAGCAAGAGGCCACTGACATTGACCTTAATTTCAGAGAAGTAAAAGCCAAAAAGGAGTGGTCCCAGGACTGATTCTTGAGTGACTCCACTTGTGACTGGCCTATTTGTAGAGGTGGACTCCCCATTTCTAACTTCCTGGGTCTTGTTTGTGACCCAGCTAGCTATCCACGGGGTGACATAAGGCTTTATATCTAACCTCTTGAATTTCTCAGCAATGTCTGAGAGAGGTATTGTATTAAATGCCTTGGCCAGGCCATGGTAGGCAGTGTGAACCATTTTGCCCTCATCTGTGGGTTTGGTGACCATCTAAAAAAAGTCCACCAGGTTAAGTAAGCATGACCTACCGTTGACCAAACCAAATTGGGTTGGGTTGGGTCCAGTGTCTGGAGGTTTCCTACGTCATTGATTGTTTCCATGGTAATTCTTTCTATGGCTTTGCATATGAGACTTTTGAGAACTTATGGGTCTGTAGATGGCCCACCTTTGTGCAGAGGGATTAATGTTGCTGTTCTCCATTCATGAGGCATGGAAGGCTTTTTGGAGGCTACAGTTAAATTGCAATTCCAGAAGGCCTGATAGGTCATGTTTCATACTATTTAGAAGGCATCCTGAGATATTGTCTGAGCCCATTGATATAGTGTTCGTGGCTTTAGAGCGAACATTAAGTGTGCCCTAGTGATTGTATGGGGAGTTATATTTGATGGTATTTCCAAAGGGAAAGTTGAGGTTGAGAAAGGGGTAAAATTGGAGCTGAATTTGTTGGTCAGTAAGTTTGCCATATCATTTGGTTCAGTATAGGTGGCTCCGTTAACAATGAGCTCAGCATACAGTTGTGTATTGCGTTTAAGGTTGCAGACATTGCTAAATAATGCCTTGTGGTTTTCCTTTGCCTGGGAGGCCAAATTTACCTCAAATTTGGCTTTGGTATTTGTCCTGTGAGTTTTTAGTTTAATGAGAGTGCTTTTATCCTGCTGAGTGCTACACCTCCTAATTTGTGCCATGATTTTCTTCCTTCTGTTATATAGCCTATTGATGATTTGATCTCACATGGGTGGCTTGTTTTTTGAGTTCTGTACTTCTCCTTGGTGGCTGCAGCTGCCTCTATACAACTGTTAAACATGCTTGTGTAGGATTTCCTTGAGCAGTTGTGCATAGGCAGCAGTGTTCTCAGGGTTTATAGGGGCTTGGAATTTTGTCAGGTTATCGCTTAATAGTAGGAAGTTAGTCTTAGAGTAGTTCCTGAATATTCCAGGATTAGCTGGGTTTCTAGGTTTTATTTTTACTTCAAAGCAGACCATTGTGTTCTGACATTACCAGTGAAGACATTACACTAGGGAATGTTCAGCACTCCCCCATATTAGTGAGGACCATATCCAGTATGTTTGCACCCCTGGTTAGTGTATTGATATACTGGTCCAGGGAGTTTGTGTGTTTCAAAATCCAAAACTTTGTGTGATTTCTGGGTGTAATACTTTGATTTGTGTGGTGGAAGTTTTTTGTCATTGATGATGTGTTTTCTTAGTCAGGTTGCCGAGTTCCCTATATTGTAGGAAGCTGTCTGGAGATTTACTTTTGGTCCAAAGTTTCCATGCATTATCTCTCTTGTGTATTTGAGACCTAGTAAAGTTAGAGAACCAAGGGGAATGCTGAGAATTTGCTCTGACTATTCTGGGTGGGGGCAAGAGAATTAAGTGTGTTAAGGAAGATGCAGTTAAATTTAAGTACTGCTTCATCCAGAGATAGAGTAAATAAGAAGGACCACTCTATACCAAGGAGAGAGTTGTTAAAAATCTCAGGGTTAAAGTTAGTTAACTTACAGCATTCTTTAAATTTATGAGGTTTAGCGTAATGGGGGAGAATCTTTAGATGCAAATTGGACTATGGTCACTTAAGCAATCTGGTAGGATTCAGGGTAGTGATATACTTGAGGATTAGAAACAAGAATCCAGTCAGTAATAGAACTTGAATTGGTGAGTTTATGGTGAAAAGTGGGGGAAGAGATACCTTGAGTAAACCCATACAGGTTAATGCTGGAAGTGGGGGAGTTGGAACAAATGGTTAACCAATTGATATTAACATCATCCAGAATTATAGTCTCATTGGGTATATTGTCAGACATCCAGTGGGTATATAGATGGCAACTATTGTTAGGGTTTTGTGAATGTTAGGTTTAAAATAGCAATGAGTTCTGCTGGAATTATGAATTCTGTCAATTATTTATGTAAGTGATCTTCTGTTAGTATTGTGGCATTATCCTTTGAAAAGATAAAATACTGCTCGTTGCTAGGCTCATACCAGCCTGGGACACAGATTCTGAGATCTTCATGATGTCTCTTTGCATAGTCTAGGAAGGTGCATCTCTGGTTATTTATACTCAAATGGACTATGACTGAGTCGTACTGGTACTTGTGATCCAGTGACCTGAGTGCGCGCATAATGTAACAGATCCTGGCCTCTTGGTAAGCTTCTGACCATGACTTTCTCCTTACTCAGTCTTGAGAGAGGGACATCAGTGTGTCTCACAATGGAGTCTCCAATGTCAAGACTGTTGAATTGTGTGGTGGATTGCCTTATGGACTTAGAGGTAGAGGCTCCATGAAATGTGGCTGCATGTGTTGATGTGGGTGTTGTTTTGAAAAGAGAGCATTCAGGGCTGCTGAGGGTATTTGTTGTGTGTACTTCGTCTAGTATGTCTTTGGGGTTTAGAATGAGTTTGCTTGAAAGAAGAATGTGCAGTACTTAGAGTACATGTTATACTGTTATTACAAGGTTTTCCATCAGTGAGGTATAGAGTAATGCTGTATATCCCTATGTGGGAGAGAATCTCCAGTCTTTTCTCTTCCTTTCACTTTTTTCCAGGCTGTGCACTTCTATTTCTGAAACCTTGGGAAGTCCTTATATTGTTGATTTTGTTAGAGGTGTCTCTGAATACCTTTCCTTTACTTTGTGGACTGCATTACAGGTTGTTTTTGCTTGCTGCTAAAGAAGGATAAGACAATGGGAAATGGTTTGGAAGAACTGCCGTTCTCCTCCTACATTTTTCACTTCCATAATTCCTTTTATTTTCTCTCCTACTTTTTATGACTGATGGTTTGTGATGCTGTAACCATTGTACATCTTGTACAGCTGCATATGTTTTTGTGAATATTATAACCAGCACTGTTTTAACCCTGCTATGTCAATGTACCTTTATAATGTATTTTTTGTAGTTCATTGTACATTCTTCCTGGCTGAGATGGAAATTGAGTAGGATTGATGAGTGCTGTATCCTGGCAAACAAATTAAATAAGTATGTAAACAAACAAAAATAGACAGACACGCAAACATGGAAATCGTCAGACAAGCCTCTGGCATGTTCTCTCTCACAATTAGAATGTTAAGAATTCCATATCATAGTTAACCATGCACTGAACTATGAAAACATATTCATCTATGTTGTGATGTGACCTCAGAGTGAAACTATGTAATTAGGAAATACATTCAAGTACACTGGTGTCTTCTGATCATGACAAACAGTTTGGATAAATTTCTATTAGCTGTCAGGTATTCCTTCCTCTGTCAAAAAGACTAAATGCATCCCTTTCTGCTTGGCAGCTCATACCTTCAGACAAATGGTTCCTGTCTATCATTAGACAAGGCTAAAAAATGACTTGAAAGACTATTCCAACTTTCAGAGATATTCTACTACTTCTCCCAACCAGATGCAACTCTTATTTTTTACTTCTTTTTTTTATTCTCAATAACTCTTCCTTCATATCTTGAGAAGTCTTCATGAACAAGGCACAATAGAAACTGTGCCTTCACAGCATGTAGAAAAAGGTTTTATTCCTGACTTTTTCTAGTACCCAGCAAAGGAGAATGGAGACCCATTCTAGATTTGTAATGAAGTAACCCACAGAGCTTGGATGAGTTGGAAAACCACAGACTTGTATACCAAAACCCAAACCAATATAGATCTCCACAAGAAGTTGCTGGGAACCAGTAGTGTGCTATGTTAAAAACATTTTATTTAGCACTTTCATCTATCACTAGGATTTCCTGAGAATAAAATGCTATCATTGTAATAAGCACTTAAATAACTTCACATAAAATATCAGCTAAATAAAAGTTTTTTTGATGTGGTACACTTCATTGGTTCCCATCTTGTGGAGACTTGTATTGGATTTTTTTTTAATTTATAACATTCTAGGTTTGCCCCATCTCAACACTTTTCTGAAAGTGCTTTCTCTGCACTCTTTTCCTTTACATCCTTCTACAAGCTTTGCTGGTATTCTTGGATTTTTAAGATGCTTATTTCCTCATTCCCATTCATCCTTCTTACGGGAAGTTTCTCAGGTTTTCTTCTTATTCATTGCTTTTACAGTTCTTTACATTATCCTTTGGGTTATCTGCAGACCCCTACAATCACCTTTTGTAGATCTCAGGGAATTCTAATATTCCCATTCTTCGACTTACTAATACAGGCATCCTCTCAGAAATCTCTGTTAAATCATCTCAGCTATACCAGCTCCCTCTCTCTTCAGTCTGTGGTTTACGATAAATACTTAAACAGTCTGTGTTGACCCCTACCCATGACATGGTCTTTCTAGGCTGCAGGATAGATATGCATCCTGGTGGATTTTGTAAGCAGATCTCTGGAAGACCATCACAAATGGATGTTAAACAGGGAGGTCTTCCTAGACATAGTCCACAAATAGGTCTTATTGGAGGAATACCCCTGTTTGCCATCACAGATCAAGCTATTTTGCCCCAGGAGTCTTTGCCCCCAGGCCTGGAGGATGGATGCCTTGTATTTTCCTTGGGACAGGAGATTTCTTTATTCCCTACCCTCTTCTTCTAATCTCTGATAGACAAGCCAGATATCTTGCTGGTCACCCCCTTTTGGCCCAGGCAACACTGGTTCCCCCTTCTCTGTTATCTGGCCAAGAGTCATCATTACAGAGTGGACTTGCTCACCCAAAACAAGGGCTTTTTGCTTCATCCCAACCTCTTATATCTCAACCTGCCAGTGTGGGTGATAGAATTCTGATCCCTTTCAGACACCCATTTTCTGAGGATGTGTTGCAGGTTCTTCTGGAGGCAAGAAAACCTACCACCAGAAACTCATATATACTCAAATGGAAAAGATTTTCTGCCTGGTGCATACTATCAAGCAAAATCCTACATAAATCGAGGTTCCTACTATTCTTTCTTATTTATAGAGCTACTAAGAGGCAGTCTAATCTATTCCTTTAAGGCACATTTATTTGTCAACTGTGCATGTTTGCATCTAAACCCACCACTACTTTCTAGGGTTGAGGAAAAACAGTTCCTCAAGGGTGTCCTTCATCTGAACCCACTTAGTAGGGCTATTCCCCCGTTCATGGGACCTTAACTCTGTCTTAGAAAAACTTGCACCTTTTTAGACAGTGGCTTCCACTTCTCTAAAATTAAGTACATGAAAAACATTCTATTAGTGCCCCTTATTTCTGCTAGAAGTGTTTGACTTTCAAGCCCTTATAGCTTCTGCCCTCTTCCTTATTTTTCATAAGGACAGAGTTTCTTTGCAGGTCAGTCATTCCTTTATGTCTAAAGTGGTGAATGAGTTGTCCCACAGCCAGGCCATCAATCTTCGAAGTTTCTTTCCAAACCTTCAAAAGAAAGGTGAAAGAATCCTTCATTTCCTGGAATGTGGACAGGCAGCTAAGATTTTGATTACATAAAACTTAACACATATAGAAAACTGACCAGCTGTTTGTTTCTTTCCAGGAGGCCATGTTAGGCAATCCTGTCTCTAAGCAGACAATTGCTAACTGGATTTCTAAGCCCATTTCCTTTTGTTATGCCCACCGTGGAAAATCTTTACCTTCTCCAGTTAAAGCCCACTTCACTAGAGCAGTTGCTTCCTCTGGAGCCTTCTACAAGAGAACCGATTCTGGGGCTGTTCTAAAAGCAGCCACTTGATCATCTGTGCACACTTTCACAAAACTATATATAGGGTAGATGCTTTGTAAGGTCCCAAGCCTCCTTTGCCAATCTCCTTCTATTAATTGACAGTTTTCCTATGCCTGATCCTCCACCCTTTTCAAATATTAAGAGTTGCGTATCACCCAACAGTATTGGAATACTGCAACAGTGGTCTAAGGGAAGACCTAGTACAGTTGTGTAAGAACTTGTCATAACAATAGATGTCCTGTTGATCACTGTTGTAGTATTACATACCACCCTTCCTTCCCCATTTTTTGCTGTCAGTGTAGACAGACACAACAGACTCCCCTTCCTTCAACCCCCCACCCCCAAGAGCTCCTAACCCATGCAGTAGCTCTCTTCAGCTCACTGTGTGCTGCCCCTGTGCCTTCATACAGTTCTTCCTTAACTAGTGTGATACACCACTTTGTATCATATGCTCAGTAGGCCCATTTGTGGCAGTAGTGACTGAGACAGTAAGACACAACAGACTGCCCTCCCTTCCTTCCACCCCCCCCACCCCCAATAGCTCCAAAGCCATGCAGCAGCTCTCTTCAGTTCCTTGTGTGCTGCCCGTTTGTGAAACATGCGGCTCTATCCAGTTCTTCCCTGACTAGTGCTATAAGCCACTTTGTATCTTGTGCCCATTCCAAGCAGGTATAACACCTAGTGCTGCATTTAGGTTTCTCCCAAGGGGTAAGCCAGAGCTGTCTCCTCCTTTCCAGAATGGGGGAATGGGCAATGTCTGCTCTCTTCCATGCTTCCTGGCCAGTCCCCTCCAGCGTATGTGCTTCTAATCAATCTTTGGTCATTTGGTTCACAGATGGGGTTCATCCCACCAAACCATAGGAGGGATGGTCTCATCAGGCATAGTTTTACAGACAGATACAAATGACTTTTTGTCTCTCGATTGCCAAAATATGTCCAAGAAGAGCTGCAGAATTACTCTTTTGCTGGAAATCATTGCTTTATTAACATGTTCAAATGCACCTGCAGATTCCTACAAAGAGGACTGAAGTTCTTCTGTCTCTCCCAGCATCTTAAATCAAAGAAACTTGTATCATAAAATTCTAAAAGCCCTGTACATGCAGCGTGAAGCAGATTTTCTGATTAGTTGGCCAGTCTAAGCCCACAGTTAGCCACATACAATAGCAGGATCCAAAGCAATTACTACCCCTGTGAAGCCATCAAACCAGTTTAATATTTCCTGGCTGGATCCCTACCACTGAGGAAATGGTCTTAGGGGTGCAGTGTTGGTTCTACTTTGACGTTTGAAGCCTCTGTATGATAGTCAAAACCATATATAAGTGGGTTGTGTAGGTTGTAAGCAAAGGTACCATAGAAACCACTCAGTTTTGTTTTATTCTACAGCACCTATGGTGCCATCTTTTCAATGTGAACCACTAATGGCAGGAAGAAGCAAAGGTTTCCATTTAATAGAACATTATAGAGCTATTTCATTTGAAACTGGAAGAGGGGCAATACTTTTTTACACTTCCAGATTCTTCCCATTCACCAATAAACTGGAGACCTCTGGCACATCTTGAACTTAAGAAGCCTTAACCAGAACAAGCGGGTCTATATCACATAGTCGAAGTGATGTAACTTCAAACACCTAACGGTCGAACCATTATGTTCGAAGTTACATAACTTCGACTACCTAAAAAAAAAAAAAAACACAACGGACAACAAAAATAAACTGTTTTAAGCAAGGGGGAAAGCCCCCTTGCACCCCCCACAAGGGGGGCTGCGCCAACCATGCCCACCACTACTTAAGTATACCAACTCCGAGATCGCACTACATTGAACAGAATGGAAACCTCCGCCTATGGAGATTTCCATTCACACGCTCGAACTTTTACAAATTCGAACATATTGTCTCGACCATATGTGGTTCGAACTTGTAAAAATTCGATGACGTGATAGGAACCCGAACGAGCTTGTGCATGAACTTCAGAATGTTGACAGTTCAGTAGTTTTTCTCATTCATTAATTGAGGGACTTGGTTCTTCACCATATATGTGAAAGTTTGTTCATCTTGTTTCCAGAAATTCTTGCACTTTCATCTTCAAGGGACAAAGTTTCAGTTCAAGACATTGTCCTTTGGAGTAATGTTCAGCAAGGGTTTTGCTCCAAATTACAATTTACCATTGTAACATAGGTACGTATTTGTTCTCATATTTTAATAATGAATTTCTGGATACTCTTTGCTAGATTTTCCTTTTTTCTAAGAATCACCATTATTGTGGAGAATTCTCAACTTTTTGTCTTACACCTGGTGACTTTCTTTGGGCATTGTTCAGGGTAAAGTGTTCCTTGTCCGAAAGAGAGATGGAAAGAGAGGGAGGGAGGGGGAGTCCTCTTGTTACCAATCAATATGACGAGGCAGTCTGTTCTGACCTGGGCTTTCCTTAAGGTAATGTGTTAAATCTCTTCGCCATTCCAGCAGTTCCACTTTCCATACTACACAATGGAGGCAACACCAAGGTTTTTTTTTATCTAGTCCTACTTACTGTCTTAAACAGTAAAAGAGGAGTGGTATTACTCCTCCTTAACCTCTCTGTAGGAATATGCTTGTTTTCATTTGTATCTATAGTGCCAGTGATGGATGCTTTCCATCAACCCTGTCAATGTGGCCTTGGTGGTCAAACTGAAAAATAACTTTGACTTTCATTTCAGTAGACTCTTCTTAACATGAATTGGTAGCAGTATAAGAGGGTCCTCTAGGTTATTCTGTTTTCATATATAATGAGTAGTGTAACTCAGTATAGACAGTGTGACACGAATGTTTACATCATCATCGGGGACAAGTTCTTTGGTTGTTCTGTTGTTCATTGAGTGCAAACTGGACAAGATTCTAACTTGTGGAGCACATCTTGGCAAACTTAAGTGATTACCACTATCCATTGGAAATTACTACCTGTGGAGTCCAGCAGTGATTGTATTTTTTTGGGGGGGTTGATTTTTTTTTTGGAGGGGGGGGGTTCCTTTCTTGATATCTGTGCAGCCATAGAGCCGGTTTATATATGTTTGGGTGGGTGTGGGGGGGTGCAGAGGCTTGCATTTTTGTTTTGCATTTAAATTTTTCATTCAGGTATTTAAATGTATTGACCATTCCACTCTATTCCATAGAGCCAGAATATTAAGTGCCTACCCCCTTCCAATCTGTCTTGCTCTTTTAAAATTAATGGCTGTCAGAGTTTCCTCATCTTTCATGTCTATAACTGCTTAGTGTACACTGCAACTCTTAGAATATTAGCTTATTTTTCCATCTTACATTTAAAGTCTGCAGCATCTAGTCCAAGACTGGAGAGCTCACATTCTGCCTTTCAGTAGTCATCTTGCTTCTGCTTTATTTCTGGTGAGAGAGGGAGCATAATGGCATTATTTCCTGGATACTATTGATCACCAGAAAGCCTGATAGCACAAAACAAATGCCCACAGCCTTGAATTGAATTTGTGCTTATATTTTGCTGCTGGTGAGAGAAGGAGCAAAGGCCATTGATTTCTGACTGTTTCTGATGGGGCACTGAGTGTCTGTGTGGGACCATCCTGGTTGGTCTGGTTGTTAGTCAAGTTATCTACCAGAAAAAGGCTTCAACAAGCCTACAGACCCCTACATCATCTGGGACTAGACTGTTGATCACCAAAGAGCCTGTGGCCTGCTTCTCATCTTGGGACTGGTGCTACTGTTTTGGTTTTGTTGAGAGAAGAAGTAAAGGGACATTCTATCCCAGCAGCATGAAGCTGTAGTGAGACCAGCACTAGTAATAGACAGGTACTAGACAGTCAGGAGAATCCCTTCTTTTCATCATGCTTGACAAAGCTAATTTTTCTGTTTTCAGTAAGTACTGCTTGATTAGCTGCTGTCTAACCTAGCTTCAGAATATTTCCCTAAATACTTCATCCATAAATCATTAGGGTCTTCTTTAGTAGCTACCCCTCAAGTTTTTGGCAGTGCCCTATCTTAGATGCAGGCAGCTTGAGTTGATGTGCTTCCTGTGAAAACACCCGTGAAATTTCATCAATACCTAGTTGTGCACAGGACAGCTAGTTTGCAGTGATTGCCCCCAGAATTATAAACCAGATACTCCTGACATTACTTTGTTCTTATCGCAACCGTCTAATCAGTAAAAGAGGGACTGTTGCCATGGATATGAACTTCCAATATCTCTATTACCAGATTGAAATGGCATCCTTAGGCAATGTAGAAATTACCTAATGTTTACTGACAACCAACTAATTCTCAGACAAACTGATAAGGTATGTGAGATATTCAGTTACAGTGTCACTGGAGGCAAAGCTCTCACATAAAAGCACTCCGTGTCAGTCATTTGTCAGTAGTTGATGTGCTGCGCACATCACACATGTACAAAGCAGACATGTAGACCCACATATGCTGAGCCACCTAAACGTAACCTTCCTAAACTCCAAAGGCCTCCTAGATGAAGTACACATAACAAATACCATCAGCAGCCTCAAATACACTTGTTTAAAGAACACCCAAATCCACACATACAACCACATCTCATGGAGCCTCATCTTCTAAGTCTATAAGGCGAGCCACCACACAATCCAACATTTTGGTCATTGGAGACTCCATTGTGAGACACACTAATCCCCCTGTCACCAGGCTGAGTAAGGAGAAAGTCACCATCAGTTGCTTATCAGGAGGCCAGGATCTGTCACATTATGCACTCATTCAAGTCATTGAACCACAAGTGTCAGTGTGACTCATTCATAGTCCATGTGGGTGTAAATAATATAAGGCATAACCTCACTAAACTATATGAAAAGAGACATCATAGAGCTGTCAGAACATGTCCCAGGCTGGTATGAGCCTAGCATTGAGCAGCATTTTACTTTCTCCAAGAATTATACCATACTATGAACAGAAGATGACTGACTTTAGTAATTGACAAAGTTTCTGGTGTCATTCCAAGGCAGTGCAGTATTTGTCAGCATGGAAGAAGATGGTCAACAGACCACTCCGCTTTGCCAGGGGTGGTCTGTACCTTTCCCTTCTAGGCTTTCACATTAGATAAAACATTGTCCTCCCCCACAGTGCCTTTTTAAAAAAATGCAATACTGAAAGTACTTACGACATAGTAAATCAAAACCAAGGAAACCTAAAGGTGTTACTGCTCAGTGCTAGGAGTCTGAAATGGAAACTCCACTCCCTATAAGCTGTTCTCACCGTAGAGAATGCTGATGTCTGTGCAGTCACTGAGACAGAGTTTAAAGCTGCAGAGAGTACACCAGCAGTGCAAGGCTATAATGCCTTCCACACATTTAGACCAGCTACTACACAGATGGAGACTAAAGGTGGAAGTGTCTTGATTTGCATCAAAAATAAATTTACCTCAAGGCTGGTCAAACAGTATGATGCACTTGAGATTCTCCACATTCATATTGCCTTAGGTAAAATCCTAAACCAATTCCTTGCAAGCTGTAGGTCCTGTATGACACAGAAAACCCATGACATGTATTTAAGCTCAGTGGAAACACTCACCATACAACCCAATATCATATTCATGTGTGACTTTAATTACCACACATTTAACTGGGAATCATATAAGACACCAGTCATACAGGCACAGAGATTCCTTGATTTTGTAAACACAGACTCCCTGGACTAGATTGTTCGTACTCTGATCAGGAGCTCAAACATACTGGATCTGGTCCTCACTAATATGGGAGAGTTCTGCACACCCCCTAGTGTAATGCCCTCCCTGGTAAGGTCAGCCCACAAAATGTTCGCCTTTGAAGTAAAAATAAAACCTGGAACCACCGTAACCCTGGAACATTCAGAAAATACTTTAAGGCCAACTTCCTATTGTTAAGTGATAACCTGGCAAAATTTCAAACCTCCATAAACCCTGAGAACACTGCTGCTTATACAGAACTGTTCACAGAAACCCTATACAAATATGTTAATAGCTGCATAGAGGCAGCTTGTACCCATTAGGAATAAGTGCAGAACTACATCCCAGGACACAATGGGAGTAATCATTGAAGGGATTTGCCAATTGTAGACTAGAAATATAGTTTATTTGGCTGTTTGCCAGCTCTGTACCTCGTACTATGTCGGTAAGACAAATTGTATGTTAAAAGAAAGAATTTTTGGACACGTTTGATATCAGACATCATGATGTAGGTAATGCTTTGGCACAACATATAGATGAACATGAAGTTCACTTTTTTAAGTTTATGGTTCTGCAGAATGTACATAATGTGAGGGGGTGGGGATTTATCTAATGAAACTGAATGTTTAGAAACAAAGTGGATAATTAGACTAGGTGCGGACAGAAGCCCTGGTCTAAACACAGCTATACCTGTAAAGCCCATTTTAAGAAAAAAGGAGGGTACAATATTAGCTTCTGGTGGCTACTATGATGTTTAAATAAGTGGTTTTAACTTTTTTATTCTGACTGCGGTGGTGGTGCTGCTGCAGTAGCGTTGCCACCTCACAGTATGACATTGTCCTGTTCGATTCTCAGCTAAAGCGTCTTCTGTGTTGAGACATGCGTGAATGGGCGTACCTTCGTTGAAGGTTGTGCATCAGAGCTGGCAACTCGGTACGTAAAAATCTACTGCCAATCATTAGCGGACCGCAGTTCTGCTGTGGTGACCCCTAACCGGGAAAAGCAGAAAGATACAACATTCTGTCTGATGAAGGGCATGTTTGCCTGAAAGCGCTTATTGTGCACGCTTTTTAATAAATTCTGGTTAAGTAAGTCTTGCCTCTTCTGCTTTTGTCGTGGAGTCTCTTGCCAGTTCTTTGAATATGCTATGTGTTGTGCAACTTATAAACAAAGGTATGGCCTCTAGGACTAAGGAGGTTACTGTCCCACTGTATTCAGCATTCATCATAGGTTCATAGGTAGGTACTAGGCTATTGGCCCTAGGGCCTTTATAAGCCTAGCCAAACGGTACCCTGGCTTTTGCCACCCAAAAAAATTATTTTCCTGTGCCCCTGTCAAGCAGAGCCACAAAAGTGAACCACGGGGTGAATTTCCTATCTCCCATCCAATCATCAAGAAGTTTCTTGAAGAGTGCTAATGAGGAGCTTTGTTTGATATAGATAGGTAGTTTGTTCCAGAGTATGAGAAGTCTCTGGGACAGGAATCTATCCCTTCAGCATGTTCTGTTTATTGTGGTGACAAGGTTTCGGTCCCTAGAGTGTGTAGCTCGGAGGGATTGGGACTTCTTTATGTGGAACATGTCCACCAGCTCTGGGTTTGACATAGCTTTGTATGTTCGGCAGAGATCACCTTTTGAGTAGGCGATATGCGATAGAGTAAAGCTGTAGTTTTTTGAGACTGTCTGCGTAGGGCATCTGTTTGAGGGTGGTAATCCTCTTTGTGAGATATTTCTGTGGCCTTTCCAGTTGTTGTAGATGTCTTGTGAGGTACATATCAAAAGGGGCATTGTACTCTATAATGGGTCTAATGAGTGATGAGTAGAGGGGAACAATGACCTCTTTTTTCCTGGATGAGAAACCTTTTGTGATGAGGTGTGCCATAGAAGGATTTCCTGACTACTGTGACAATGTGATTATCAAAGGAGAGACTGCTGTCCACCTGTGTCCCAAGGTCTCTTATCACACTTTTGGTGTTAAGTAGACTACCGCCTATGTGGTAGTTCATGGGTGCAGAGTTTTTACCAGAAGGGGTGACACTGCACTTTTTGGCATTGAGCTTGAGGCCATGGCTTTGACACCAGACATCTGTCTCATTGAGGCCCTTTTGTAGGCTGTCCACATCGTTAGGAGTTTTGATTATGGCTCCTAGTTTGCAGTCATCTGCGAACTTTGTTAGCTAAAGACCTTCTGTGTTAGCCTGTACTTTAGAGAAGTAGATACCAAACAGGAGAGGACCTAGGATTGAACCCTGTGGTACTCCACTTGTCACTGGTCTGAAGTTGGATTTAGAGTCTGCTACTTTCACAGTGTGGGTTCTGTCAGTGAGCCAGTTGGCAACCCATCTTGTGACATAGGGATTTATACCTAGTTTAGTGAGTTTATCTATAATTCTAGTGTGGGGGATGGTGTTGAAAGCCTTGGCAAGATCTAGATAGGCTGTGTGAACCACCTTACCCTCATCTACAACTTTGGTGACCGCTTCAAAGAAGTCTATCAGGTTTAGGAGACATGATCTGCCTTTTACAAACAGGAACTGGATAGGGTCCAGAGTTTGGAGATTACCAGTGTCATTGTTTATAAGTTCCATGATGATACGTTCCATAGTCTTGCATTGAGTACAATGCCCCCTTTGATATGTACCTAACCAGGAACATCCAACAACTGGAACGTCCACAAAGTTTTCTCACTAAAAGATTACGTGGCATAAGTAACGTGTCTTATGCAGACCACCTCAAAGCCATTTCTCTGTGCTTTCTCCTACAGGCTATTGAGGGGACATCTATGCCTAGCATACAAGGCATTGTCAGACCCGAAGGACCTTCTGCATGCACAAAACAAGCAGCACCTGAATTACCCATTCTAAAGACTTAAACATTGCCTTTGATGTAAATAGGATCTGTTGGAGACACAGGAATTTATCCCAGAGACTACCCGTTTCTGGAACAGGCCTCCCATCCATGTGAAGCAGAGTTCCTGTTTAACTCAGTTCGTGGACAATTGGATGGGGAACAGGAAATTCATCCCTGGTTTGGCATCTGTGTCTCTAATGGCACAGGCATCATGTAAATGTTTCATCTCCCAGGCCCCTACTTGTAAATGTTTCATCTCCTAAGCCCCTGCTTACACTTATCAGTGGTACCAGAACTTGTCAAAGATTTGGGATGCATGGCTAGGCTTAGAAAAGGCCCTAGTGGTTGTTAGCCTAGTATACACCTATGAACCTATGGTCAGCTCTGCTATGTGAGCTGGTTCTTTCCTGAGTTGTAGCTCAACAAGCCATAGTAGTAACAAGATCTCAATCTTTTTAAAAGGCAGTGGGCTGTGAAAGTGGATCATAAAAGGAGGATTGTTTCTTTCAGCTAAACAGCAGACATAACAGACTTTACTGTCTAGGTACTCCTCATATAGATTATCTCTAATTAGGAAAAAGCAGTCACCTGCCAAATTATTGATCAGAAAAGTCATATCCTGCAGCTTTCTTCTCTGTCTCATTATCCTTGTCATTGAGAAGTAGTTTCTGTGATTTTTTTATTAGTTCCAGAAAGCCAGAACACTTTATATTCCTATGTTAAATGAGTAGCACTGTGGAAGTCACATTAAACCAGGATAAGCTCAAGACAAATATTGACCTAGGGACATAAGCTTTCTAATATAAGTTATTGCCTGTATTTTTTTTTTATTTTATTCAACTTACACAAACAGATTCTTTCTAAGCACAAAGGGAATCTCGTTTGAATGATTTTGCACTCTACATTTTGGCAGAGCCAGGTTTGTTTCCCCATACTTCAGTAAGTACCCCATGTTCTTCTTTGGCTACTTCCTGTTTTGATTTGCCAGCTGTTAGAGTGGGGTCTACTTTATATGGTCGACTTTTCACAAAGTCGACTTTCATATGGCCGAGACCATATGATCGACTTTGGGAAAGCTGACTATGTAAAATAAACACATAAAACACAAGGAACACTTATCTTAAAACTGTTAGCAGGGGGGCAAGCCCCCATGCACCCCAGAGTGGGGGGCTACACTCCCCGTAACTTAAATATACCAACTCCGAGATCGCACTACAGTGTGGAAGAGGGAAGTTTTCCCATTCCGCACTGTACGGAGATATCTGTTCCCCATGGTCGGCTTTTCAAAAGTCAATCATATGGTCTCGGCCATATGAAAGTCGACTTTGTGAAAAGTCGACCCTGTGAAGGGGACCCGTTAGAGTGTGCCAAAATAACTTGGTTCCCAAAATTCTGATACTTTGTGTGTAGATTCTGAAGACATAGCTGTGGCCAGGTTTGGGGACTCAGAAGAACTTTCTTTTATGTTCTTCTGGCAGCAAGAAAACTTTTACCAGGTCAGCAGAGTAAAAAAAAATCACTATTTGGGCAGGTCAAAAGTAATGGATTTTTTCGTGTGAGCTAAGCTTTATTGTGTTGTCCTAGAGTTGATTCCTTCAGTCTCCTTTTTACCCACTGAGTTGAATGTATGTCATGTAACCAGATGGTACTTCCTGCTTGCCCACAAAAAGAGGCACTTACGCTTGGTGGGCTTATTTGATTAACAAATGAAATAAAACCAAGTTTTGTTTTAGAATACTTGTTTTTTCTGTCCAGTGCAAGATTATTTAACTCCACTTTAATTTTTAATTATTTCTAGCTTTCATGATCCTCTTCATTGAAATATGTTAGATATTTGGATTTTCAAAATCCATTTCTTTAAGGTTTGACTAATTTTTCCCTCAAAAATTCTCTCTCTTTCTGTGGGATATGTTTTATTCTTCAAAAGCATGCAATGCATCTATTTAAGCTTATAGCAGTTTGTGATTTAAGTTTCCTTTTATGGAAGATTTGTAGTTGGTTTCCTTTATTTTGCTGATTGGTACAATGTCTTCTAAGAATGCCAAAGAGGTTAATCCTTTGGGTTTAAAAAATGTGACAAATATGGACAAAAAATGTCCCTTACCGATAGGCATACCGTTTGTGTGTGCTGTCTAGGAGCGGTTCATCTCCAAGAGTCCTGTGCCATCTGTCACTCCTTTAATCACAGGGCCTTGGTGGAAAGAAAAAATAAACTGATTCTAAGAGGCCTGTTGAAAACCCCCTTTTCTGAAGCAATCCAAGAAGGCCCGGGTTCTTCTAAGTCTGGTCAGTCCCCTTCTTCAAAGTCAGACAAGTCGGGGAAGAGGTCTTCATCTTCAAGTGCTCCGACGGAGCCATCCAACAAAGTGCCAAAAGTCTCAACTCTGCAACTGAAGACTGTCTGGTCTGAGAGGCCTACTAACTCAGCTCCATCAGTTTCAGTGCCAGTGGAGTTTATTTGCGGAGCCGGTATCCTCCACTCTTAGATCACCATTGCTACAGCCCAACAGATCTCCTGCCCCTTCGACTTGGTCTTCAAGGAGCCTGTCTGACAATGATCTGGATGATGTGGTGCAGAAGCTAAGGACACCAGTGCTTGCCAAACTGTTATCGGATCCAACCTACAGGGCTTCAGAACTGACCAGATCCACCCTTTCTGCATCAACTCCTCCTCTGATCCAACCTCGGACCTTGGAGCCAGACTGTCCAGAGCTGACCATAGTGGAACCATCAGGACTGAGAACTATCTCAGGATCTTATCTCAGAATATTGCTCCGACATCCTCGATTCCATCAGAACTCGAGGAGTCTAGGAGCCGACGCTCTGCAGTCATGTCCAGGGAGGGGAGTTGGATCAGACAGTCGGAATCGAACTTGCCTCGCTGGGCATCGGCTTGGGTGAACTCGGCTCCTACCTCAGAGCCATTCCCCTTGGTTCCGGGTATTCCCTCTGGTTCTTCAGAGCCGGGAGTTTCCTTGGTTCAGGGCGGGGGGCTTTCAAGGTGATGAGGAGGGTGATGTCTCCATAAGGAGCCTCACTCTCAGTTCTGGACATTCTTCCCCAAAGGCACCGGTGTCTATCCCTATACCCTTGTATCCACAGAGACGTTGATAGGGAGGGTGGCCTAATGGTTAAGGTGTTTGCCTTACAAACACAAGAAGCAAGGTTTGAATCTTACAAGGGATAATTGGCTAGGCTTACAATGGCTCGCAAGGGCAGTTAGCCTAGTACTAACCTATGAACCTATGAACGTGGAGATCCTAAGCCTCAGGATGCCCCACTTTGTGCCCTCCTCTCTTATGAAACCTCTTCAGAGTGCCCCTTTGAAGAGGTCCCTCGGAAGAGGTTATGCAAGATGAAGCATTTAGACTCCCCAGAGGAGTCCATCTCTTCAGATACAGATCTCGATGAAGCCGAAGGGTCCCCATGGTCACCTCCTGATAATGTCTCCTTTGGAGACATCTTGGAAATACTGAAACAGAGAGGTGGTTTGAAGTTCACCAAACCTTCAGCAGAGGAGTCTGTCTATCTGAAGGCTTTTGGATCTCACCCTCACGTGGGTGTCTACAGCTTTCTGCAAACTTATGAATTTAGTTTCTCAAAAGGCATGGAAGCCTCCATCTTCTGTGGAACCGGTTCCTCGAAGGCCAAATAAGTTCATTACATCTCCGTCAGACAAGAGCTTTCTAATCAAGGGAGGAGTCCCAGTAGATGCTGTGGTGGTGGAGGCAGCCACCAAGAAGGAACTCTGAGATGCATCATATTCTGTCCATCCACCGAACAAGGAGTCTTGCACGATGGACAGATATGGAAAGTGCATGTTTTCTTCAGTGACTTTCACTTTTAAGTCAATGAATTACCTGACTTATTTTACCAAATTACAGAGAGATCTTCTGAAAGAGCAAACGGATACCCTTCAAGGTTCAGTAGCTGAAGAGGTGTCAGAGAAAGTTTCCTCTCAGCTCTCTACCTTAAATTCAGTGGTCAACTCCTCCGTGTGATTTCCTATGGAACGAGCAGAGCAGTGGGTTCAGGGATTTCCCTAAGGAGACATTCCTGGATGCGCGTGTGTGACTTTGCGGAACCCTTTAAGTCTTTCTTTGTGAATGTCCTGTTTGATGGCTCATCCCTATTCAGCCCTAATGTCAAGGACACACTAACCAGGTGTGAACAAGAAGGAAAGACTGACTCTGCCGTAGGAGTTCATTTTTCCCCACAAAGCTTCAGATCCTGAGGTTACTCCATACCCTTTTCCTCCCGCCCCCTCCAAGCATAAAAAAGATCCCAGATATTCCACCCAGTCAAAGGGAACACACAACTCTAGAAATTCAAAAGTTGCTAGACAAAAGAGTCATCCAGACAGTTCCTGCAGACCAAATAGGATTCGGGACTTACTCAAAGTTCTTTTTAGTTCAAAACAAAAAACGGGACTGGAGACCAATGCTGGATCTCAGCAACCTAAACAAATCTGTAAAAAAATCAAAGTTCTGAATGTTGACACTGCACTCAATACTCCCGTTTTGGGGACAAGACAATTGGATGTGCTTGATAGACCTCCAGGATGTGTACTACCATATAAGAATGGACAGGCTATCCAGGAGACACCTGCACTTTCGGCTGTTAGCCAGCCACTACCTGTTTTGGGCTCTGCCCTTTGGCCTCACTACAGCCCCCATAGTGTTCACCAAGTGTATGCAGTAGTAGTAGTTCACTTGAGGCACCTAGGATTCCGAGTGTTTCCGTACCTAGACGACTGGCTCCTAACCGCCACCACCGTGCACCTACTAACAAAAGCAGGAGATACTACCTTCCAGCTCTGCTCTCACTTAGGGATTACAATAAATTACGAAAAATCTGCCTTACTGCCATTTCAGCATATCGTTTTTATAGGAGCAGAACTAGATGCAACAAAAATGATGGCTAAACTTCCTCCAGAAAGAGTTCTTCAGCGTCAGGTCTTGAATCTCCTTTCCTAGAAAAAAAGTACAAGCAAAGACAGTTCTAAGAGTCTTAGGCGCCATGGCAGCAACAATAACCTTAATCCCCTAAGCACGCTTGCACATGAGAATTCTCCGGTGGCTACGTTCTACCCAGTGGTCAATGAAAGAACTACGCATGTCCCACAAGATATTGCTAATGAAATCTTGCAAAGAAGATCTTCGTTGGTAGCTAGACTCCATTCCCCAACCATTAGCCACAGTGACCATGGATGCTTCCCAGATGGGGGTGGGGGAGGGCATTATCTGGGAAAGACAGTCCAAGGCACTTGGCAGGATCATGAGACCCACTTGCACATCAATGCCCTAGAGATGAGAGCAGTGCTTCTGGCATTGCAAGCACTCCAGGACTCTCTTCCGCTGGGGACTATTGCAGTACAGACAGACAACATGTCAGTTGTATGGTACATAAACAAACAAGGAGGAACCAGATCTTACCCCCTTTGTCGAGAGGCCATGAGAGTATGGCACTGGGCAATCTCCTCCCAGCGCTTTCTGATAGCAATGTACATCCCGGGGAAATTCAGAGTGATTGCAGACAAAGCCAGCAGAGCGATGCTGATGCCTCGCGAGTGGTCCCTCAAACAGGAAGTGGCAGAAAAGATTTTCTGGAAATGGGACCAGCCTTGCTATGACCTTTTTGCCACATCCATAAACACCAAATTCAGTAGCTACTTTGCCCTGATCCTCCCCTCTGGGGGAGTCACCAAGGGATGCACTTGTTCATGATTGGCCCTTGGGTCTCCTCTATGCCTTTCCTCCCTTTCTATTGATACCCAAAGTTCTTCAGAAAGCCAATTACTTGGGAAGGAACTTGATACTCATCACCCCGTACTGGCCTCGTCAAATCTGGTTGCCCTTCCTGTGGCCTCATCTCCAGGAGGAGCCTTGGATTCTGGACACAGTTCCAGACCTCCTGATTCATGCATCAGGGACACTCCACCCCTTCCGTCAAACCCTCAAATTGACAGCTTGGCTGTTCCGATTCCAACCATAGCTTCTTCTCCTTCAGTAAAACATATCCTGATTTTGTTTCATAAGGCTTCAATGTGAAAGATATATAGAAGCAAATGGAAAATATTTTCTTTATGGGCATTAAATACTCACATTGTTCCTTTTTCCTGCCCCAGTAGCTTCCATTCTAGAGTTCTTAGCAAATCTGTTTAATGAAGGCGCAGCTGCAGCTACTATTCAAGTCCAGTTAGCAGTGATATCGAATTTCCATTTAGGTGAATCAAACTTCAATATGATGTCCCACAGACTATGCAAAGCCTTTCTTAAAGGTACTTTTTTATTAAGACCACGTATTAAAGCCCCTTCAGCACCATGGGACTTGAATTTTGTCTTATCTCGTTTGATGTTTTCCCCCCATTTGAGCCTGCATCATCCTGCAATCTCAAGTATTTAAATTGGAAAATAAACTCTTTTCATGGCTATTACTTCTGCTAGAAGAGTGTCAGAGATGCAAGCATTGTCAGTAAAGCCCCCCTGCATACTTTTCCACAGAGACAGAGTATCCCTACAAACAAACCCTTCTTTTCTACCCAAAGTATGTTCAGAGTCTAATTTGAACCAATCCATAGAACTACCAATCTTTTTCCCCAACTGTGAGAATAAGGCAGAATATATGTTGTGCCAACTGAATGTACATAGGCAATTGCACTTCTGCTTACATAGGACAAAGGACTTCAGAAAATCTGACCAAATATTTGTATCCATTTCAGATTCAAAGAAAGGTGCTCTAGTTTCTAAAGTGACACTTTCAAAATGGCTATCAGATTGTATAACCTTCGCTTACAAATCTCAAAACAAAGATTTTTCCCATAAAGTAAAAGGTCATTCTACAAGAGCCATTGCAACCTCTTCCGCCTTTCGGGCTAGGCTACCTATTGATACCATTTGTGCTGCAGTAAAATGGGCAAGGCCACATACCTTTATCCCTCATTACAAAGTCTATTTGGCCTCCAGGAACATGGCCTCAATTGGTTCCACAGTTCTGAAGAATATTCTCCATGGAGCCGCCCAAGAAATATGGTGCTAGGGACGCTGTCCCAACATTAGTAAGAATAAAGGCAAGATAGGACAACAACACGTAAAGAAGTTATGTACTCATCATAACGTTCCATGTGTGTTGTCCATCTTGCCTTCATTCTTACATCCCACCCTCCTTTCCACCAGCCTTTTTGCTCCTGGAAGACCAAATTGATTCATTTGGCTATTACTGTTCTCTGACCTTCTTGATTGCCCTATGACAATAAACATCTAAAACCAAAAAATGTTGGATAAACACAAACCCCATGACAGGAGACCACTAAGGATGAGCACACAAATAATTTATTGAAACTTCTGGTACCTTGGCATTTTGCCTTCATGGAATACTGCATTAACAAAACCCCATCCTTATATACACATACACCAGATACTAATCAATCAATTAAACAATTCAAAAATAACTTGTTGAGGAAACTTCTTGATTGCCCTGTAAGGTATTCAGTGACTCTTATTTAGTATTCTCTTTATATCTGCAAACAACTGGGGAGCTCTCCTGGTGCATGATGGGATAGTGTTTTAGATCTGAAACAAAATGCCCTGCACGTAGGTACTGCACGGCTGGAAAGTACCACGTATGAAACAGCAATAGCCAGCAGTTGAAGTGTAAGGAGACATAAAATGATAAATTTTAGGTAAAAAACCTTGAAACTTTATTAGTCACAGACTGGTTTCGGCATATCCATGCCTTCTTTAGTGTGAATAAATGGACATACTTGATAATTCGTGACATACAAATTTAAAGACAACCTCCACCAATAGGAACATAGTATGTTCCAATAACTTCATAAATATTCATGAACCCATAGAGAGTATGAGATCTAACAATAAAATGAATATAATAATATATGTATAGGATTCCAAACAGGTTTCAACCACTAGATAATAACCTAATGATATATATAAGTCATGTTGATATATAAACAAATCCATAATAGCAAAAACATTTTTAAATGAAAAATAATATATATATATATACATGATTCTATGCCCTGATAAGCATATACAATATAACATAATACTATCATAAATACTTATAATAGAATTTAATGAAAACAAAAATTAATAAAAGACAGTATTGATGAACCTGGAGAGAAAGGGTATGTAAACCCCAGGTTCCAAACACAACAAAATATATTGCATATATACCACTTTATATGATCACTTATAAATGGTCATTTAGGCCCGGAGAAAAAAGTGCGCCCAGTGTAATGATCCAAAATCTTTCTTTATGATTTAATATGCTGTGCCACCCTTGGGTATTGCTTCTGTCACCTAATATTTTATTATTGGTTTCCTTTTTGGTCTTAATATCACTGCGAAAATTTTCCAGTCAATACTAGCAAAGTTTATGAATGTAAGGTCTTTGGGAACTGTAGTAGTAATTGGGTTATCTATTTGGCCAGTTGTAGGTGTTCGGCCTCTTATGTGGGCCAGACTTCCAGACCATTTAGAACCCGTATTAATGAACATCGCAGTGATATTAAGACCAAAAAGGAAAACAATGCTTTGTATCGACGTGTTAAAACATAGTAATGCTGAGTTCTCCTTCATGATAATCGATAAAATATTAGGTGACAGAAGCAATACCCAAGGGTGGCACAGCATATTAAATCATAAAGAAAGATTTTGGATCATTACACTGGGTGCACTTTTTTCTCCGGGCCTGAATGACCATTTATAAGTGATCATATGAAGTGGTATATATGCAATATATTTTGTTGTGTTTGGAACCTGGGGTTTACATACCCTTTCTCTGTAGGTTCATCAATACTGTCTTTTATTAATTTTTGTTTTCATTAATTTCTATTATAAGTATTTATGATAGTATTATGTTATATTGTATATGCTTATCAGGGCATAGAATCATGTATATATATATATTATTTTTCATTTAAAAATGTTTTTGCTATTATGGATTTGATTATATATCAACATCTCGTACATATATCCTTAGGTTATTGTCTAGTAGTTGTAACCTGTTTGGGATCCTGTACATATATTATTATATTCATTTTATTGTTAGATCTCATACCCTTTATGGGTTCATGAATATTTATGAAGTTATTGGAACATACTATGTTCCTATTGGTGGAGATTGTCCTTAAATTTGTATGTCACGAATTATCAAGTATGTCCATTTATTCACACTGAAGAAGGCATGGATATGCCGAAACCGGTCTGTGACTAATAAAGTTTCAAGGTTTTTTTACCTAAAATTTATAATTTTATGTCTCCTTACACTTCAACTGCTAGCTATTGCTGTTTCATACGGGGTAGTGTTTTAGCCACGATCTAGAGTAAGACCTCGAGCTTGTGTATAAGGCTAAGTCGGAACCGAAGATCAGTTCTGAGCCCAACTTAGTAAGAATGAAGGCGAGATGGACAACACACATGGACCATTATGGTGAGTACATAACTTTTTTTTTTTTTTTTATTACCTTTTTTGGCACCTGTTGTCTTCTTTCCGTGAGTTCCTTCAAACCGTTCTCTTGTTTGTCTTGGTAGTGTTTGTGTGGTTTGCCCTGCTATACAGTTATTGTTCTCCTTCACAGTTAAGATATCTATAGTTGAATAGTTAGTTTTTGCAGTCATTGTTGCTGATATTTTTGTTGTTGACTTTTCTAGTCTGATGGAAAAAACATCAAGATTTAAAATGTGTGTGGCTTTTGGCCTCAAGATCCACAGTTCCGATGCTCACGTTGTGTGTGTCTGTTGTTTGGGGCTTCTCGCTGGATGAACAGTGCTCTGTTTGCACTTAATTTAGTTCAAAGGCCTTAACAGAGATAAGGAATAAGCTAGTGCTGAAGGGACTTCTCTGTGCTACAGTGGGAGAAGTTTTCCTACCATAATCATCATCTTCTTTCAAGAAGACTTTGGGGAGGTCTATGGGTGAGAAGAGTGCTGACAAGCCTAGGGACAAGGACTAAGAAAGACATACATGCAAACATTTTCCAGATTGATATCAATCTCTTCTGGGTCTGCCCTGAAGCTGCAGAAGTCTTTGGATCCTCTCCCAGCTCTGGAACCTGTCAGTATTGGATCCAATACTCTCCTGCTCCCCAAACTACTACTCTTTGGATAAATGGTTTCTCCTAGGCTCTGATCAGTTTCCTCCAAGAAAGACCTTTCCGCAGGATGTCCAGACCCCCTTCCACTACTTCGTCCATGAGGTCAGTGCAGTCCTCCAGGAGCCTCTTTGAAGCGGATGTTGATAGAATGATGAGAAATTTCTCAGGATCCAGACCCAGCTGAAGGTTCTTCCAAATTCAACCTCTGTTGGGGTCTGAGGCCAAAAAAAATCCCCTTGACTTCATAGCTTCTTCCCTGCTCTGACTTTGGATTCATACATCTTGGATCTGTATGCTTCCTGGGGGTTCTCTCTGCCAGATCTGAAGACTTGGGCTTCATCAATTTCAACTGCATCTCTCATCTATTCAGCATAAAATGTTTTGGACCTTGATGAATCTCTGAGCTGAGGTGTTGGTGTCTGTGCCATGGGGTCAACCTCAACTCTAAAGCTTTTTGCAGCTGTCCCTTCCCCTTGGAGCTGCAGCGCTGGATGGCTTGGCTCCAGTATAAGTCTTGGAGTTAAATTGAGGGGGGGGGGCCAAACTGTCCTATAGTCCATGGACCTACAGGTGCCATTTCTATAACTATTTTGGCTTCTGCTTTTGAGGCCTTTGAGAGATGCTATCTCGGTCTAGGAAGCAGACTTGCTTCATCTGCTCAGATCCACCCATGCAACTTTTCAGGTCCTTTCCTGTCATGGCAGGACAGCCACCCTCTCAGAATCTTGTGGCAGTCAGCATTGTGGACTTCCCTTCTACTTTAGAATTCTCCCCAGACCATCCCACTGGGGATGGTTACCGAAAACATATGTGCAAAAGGACTTTCTGCAGGAGTATTTAACCAAAGATACTGTTTTCAGTGAACAGTTCACCCAGACCCCCCCCCCCTTTGGTGAGCTTTTGGAACTGCTCAGGCAAAAAGGGGGGGGGGGTGTACTGAAACCTTTTCTAGAAGGAATCAGTGTTTCTTAAAGCTTTTTTGGTTGGCCCACCTACCTTTTGGGTGTCCCCTTCTGTGAATGAGTTGGTGGATTTGGTCTCTGAGCAAACATGATAGGAACCAGATGCTCTCAAAATCATCCCATGGAAGCCAGACAAGATTCTGGTATCACATAACGATTGTCCGTTTTGGAGCAAGGATCCTGCAGTGGATTCCATGGTGACAGTGGCCATCAAGGAGAAGCTCGCTGAGGAAACTCCTGTCCATCTCCTTAACAGGGATTCTGGGGCACTGGACAGGTTTGGGAAGTGGGTATATGCTTCTGCAACCTTTGCTATCAGGACACTGAACTGTTTGGCTTACATAACATGCTTCCTTAAGACTTTGACTAAGGAACTCTCCAAATCCCTGTCGGGATCCTTATCTGCAGAAAGAAAGAAATCTGTCTACATGCAGTTGGCCAGTCTTTAGTCCCTTTTGAACGTGTCAGTGTGCCTTTTTTCAAATGTGGCAGATGACACATCGAGAGCAGTAGGCACTGGCATAGCTGTCAGATGGCATGCCTGGATGTATCTCTGTGATTTTGCAGAATACTTTAAAATGTCCTTTATCAATGCCCTTTACAATGTAATCACCTTTTTAGTATCTAAAGTGAGCTCACTGAGGAAAGCTCCACTGTCCATCCCCCTAACATGGATTTTAGAGTGTTGGACAGGTCTGAGAAGTGGTTATATACTTCAGCAACCTTTACTGTCAGGCACTGAACTATTTGGCTCATGTAACATGCTTCCAGAGGGATTTGAATAAGGAGCTATCCAAATCCCTTTTGCAATTCTTTTATCTGTGGAAAGGAAGACATCTGTTGACATACAGATGGCCACTCATCAGTCCCTATCTAACATGTCAGTATGTCTTATTTTAAACAAGGCAGATGGGTATATTCAGAGCAGCAGGTACCAACATAGCTGTTGGATGGCATGTCTGGATGTGTCTCTGTGATTTTGAGTAACACTTTAAAACATGCTTTATCAGTGCTCCCTATGTTGGATCCACATTTTGGGTCCAGAGTGAAAGAGACGCTATTCAAAAGTGAGCCATAGGAATATGGTTTTCTATCTCCCCAGGACTGTCTTCAGAAACCAGAAAGGAGGGAAGAAGCTGTGTTTATGTAAATCTCAAGGTTGTGCACCCAACATTTCTGGTGATAGGCCCCTTCCTCTTGGCAGAGGGATAAAAATCATAGTGTTGGCCGCCCCCATGGGAGAGGTTGTCCACAGAGCCAAGGCTTTCGGTATCCTTTCTCCGAAAGGCCTTTCCAGAGCTCCTGAGCCGTCGTCCGACTGCTGCTTTTTGGAGGCAGTCTGGCGATGCTTACCTCTGCACACCATAGTCTGGACATTCATTCCCTTAGATGTTTGGGTGCAGAGAATCAGAACCAGAGGTTACATGATTCTCTTTCTTTTTCAACCTCTGTACTCAAATAAACTTCCTGATGTGCCACCCTTCCAATGGAAGGCAACAACTCTAGAAATAAAAAAGCTGCAAGACAAACAACTCATCCAAAAGGTCCCACCAGGCCAGCAAGGATCTGGAGTTTATTCAAGGATTTTTTGGTGCCAAAGAAGAATGGGGACCAAAAGGCCAATTTTGGACCTCAGTCACTTAAACCAATACGTTAAACAGAGGAAATTCCAGATTGTCATGGTACAGTCCATCCTACTGTTGTTGAGGAAGAATGACTGGATGTTCTCAGTAGACTTCCAGGATATGCATTACTACATAAAGATATTCAGTTGCTAAAGAAGGTTTCTGCACTTCTGGTTAGGAGTCGATTACTTCCAGTTCAGAGCCCTCCCCTTTGGTCTCACCACAGTCCCCTTTCAAATCTGCAGCTGTAGTTTATTTCAGATACTTTTCATGGAAATCTTTGTTTCTGGTAGCGGTTACTTCTGCAAGAAGAGTATCAGATCTCCACGCTCTTTTCTGCAAAGTCCCTTCCTTGGTTTTTCACAAGGATGGAGTCACTTTGAGAACAAACCCGTCCTTTCTCCCTAAGGTGGATTCTTAGTCATCTCTCAACCCGTCTGCCAGCCTCCCTGTTTTCTTTCATATTTTGCCATTAAAGGACAGTACATGCTACACCTTCTGGACATGCGTTGTCAACTCAGGTTTTACTTGCACTGTACTAAGTATGTCGGAAAGACTGGCAAATTGTTTTCTTTTCAATCAGCAATATTGGGTAGGGGAATGTCCAAGGTAACTTTTTCTTGTTGGCTATCTGAATGCATGGCAAAGAGATTGCCCTTGCCTGGGTCTCTGAGGTCTTATTCTGCTAGATCACTTGCTACTCCCACTGCTTTTTTTTTTTTCCCCCAAAGTACAAATTGATGACATTTGTGCTGCAGCCACTTGGTCGAATATCCATACCTTCATATCTCACCATAAGCTGGATTTACAGTCCACTGAGGAATGGATGGAAGAGACAGCATAGGATACAAAAGTTATGTACTTATCATAATGATGTATCTTTGTTGTTTGCTATCATCCTTCCTCAACTTCCCTCCCACCTTCCTCCTTTCAGTTATTTTACCTTTGTTTCTGGTGTGATCGTACTGATAGTCCCAGTGTTTTGTTCAGCTCTTGTTTAAGTCTTGGCCAGGGTTTATTACTATATCTGTAATGTGTTTTCTTATGATGATGATGTATCATTTTTATTATAGGGTATGGGCAAGCTTGATATGAGGTAACTTGCTAACTGCAGAGGATTATGGGTAGGTGAGGAGCCTGAGTCTTGCATCCAAAGTCTAAAAGTGGCTGAAGAATGATCCTAGACAGATCTGGTAACCCATCCATTGAGGAAGGGCGGAAGCAGACAACACGGATCTGTCATTATGGAATATAATAAGTACATAACTTTAGATGTTCTTCTTGATAAATGCTGCAGTAGCTTAAGCTGTATGGTTTATATTCTGCAAGAATATAACAGCCAGATAGCTTCCCAATGCTTCAGGGTGCCTTCCTTGTGCCCAAACCATTGGTTAGCTTGAACTGAGGTAACAAAAAGATAGGTTTGGGCACCAAACCCGTTAGAGCTTTCCTGATGCCAAACAGTACACCCCTCTGAGGCTTCTGAGGATTGGGTCAGCTTGTGCAGTTCTTTTGCTGGGCAGATAAGTTCCTCTCAGGGGAAAAAACTTATTTAAAAAAATGTTGTTGATAACACTTTCTTGTTTAGGAAAGTTATTTTAAAGCTAGGAGTTTTAACGGACTGCTGCTAGACTGTGTTGTACTTTTAAATGAGTTTAAAAGTTGTTTAAAGTATTAAAAAATTTTTTTTTTCCAGTGGAAAAATTGTTTGTATTTTAGTTTTTGGAGCTGGCATAGTGTTTGTAAGTGCTTTTTACTTAAAAAAAAAAAAAAAAAAAAAAAAAAAAAGTGACTTACAGACTTTACATTTTTACTGACGCTAGCTGCTTGTTTTTCCCAGGAAAGAGGTACCATTTTCAGCTTGACCATAAAAACAAACTGTTGGCCCCACAGTCAGTCCTCCTTCCAGTCACAAAATGAGGTGAAGCAGGTAGTCTTTGCCACCATAGCAGGCTAGCAGTCTGCAATCGCAACTAAACAGCTTCAAGAATTTATTAAAATATAAAAAGCCAGTAAAATAACTTGAGTGCTTTCATCTCGAAAGATTCATTTATTATTTTTTTAACGTTTTAAATTTGTGGAAAAGGTTATGACACTTAAGCTTGGTAAACAATTTTTTATTAACATTATATTTATAATATGAAAGGTTATTTTATATGACATGTACTGCAAGGGGTTAGTTAAGGAGGGTATTTAAGGAAGTGACGGTGAAGGCATTATTTGTCTGATGAAGTCTCTCTGGTGAGACAAAAGCACTTACGTTATTTTACTGGCTTTTTATATTTTAATAAATTCTTGAAGCTGTTTAGTTGCGACTGGAGTCTTTTCAACATTTATTTCTTTTCAGTCAAGTTATTTCACTTTGGATATATTTTCTAGGCTAGCAATCTGCCTCAGCCACAGGTGGGTGAATGCTGTGACCATTAGTTGTACCTCAGATTACTCATCTTTTACCTAAATCCCTCCGGTGTAGCAACGGCAGCCACTATGAACCTGAGGTTAGCCATGTTCTCTGTGGCTGTTAAGAGTTCCCTCAGTGGGCAAGGGAGAGAGAGAGAGAGACACTCTTGTTGGTCTTGAGAGACAGAACAGGGAAGGATTCCCTGTTTTGTCAGAATGTTGTTCCCATCCCTGAGGAATCTGCTGCTGTCATTAATAACACTGTTATCCCAATTTTCCTGCCAGAAAATCCCAGAAAACTGAACATGTCTACTTCTGAAATTTTCCTTGTACTGGAGTAATTTACTGGGTCTAGCTCAGGGTTTAAATAGCTTCTGGTAGAAGAAAGGAGTACACATCTTTTTCTGAAGATGTTCAAGGTTCTGAATCTGGACAGGAAGGTGAAGGACAGATGGAGTTTTTTTTCAGACTTAGATGAGAGCTCAATTTCTTTTTCTCCCTTTGGGGGTTTATCTTTCACTGAGACTATTTTCAGAATATCCCAGAGTTTTCAGAGGGAGAAGACTGAGTTTTCTCAGTCCCCCAGAAAATATTAGCTGTTACAGAAGGAATTTCCAGACCTTCATGTGTTCCTCTAGTTCTGTCAGCTTTGGAGAATGTGTGTGTTACCGCCTGCATTTTTCCTGATAGTCAGCTGCCCCCCCCCAAAAAAAAAAACATGCAGATGTATAAATCTTTTTATATACTTTTCCCATATCTGACCCAGCAGCTATAGCTTTAGATAATTCTGCTGCTGTTAAACATTTAGTTAACTCTAATCCTACTCTTTTTGATAAGGATTTGAAGATTATTGATAATTATGGGGAAAATGTATGCTTGTGCAACTTTGATTTTCAGAAGTTTGAATTGTCAGGCTCATATATATGTTAAGGTTTGTTCTGACTAATTGTGCAAGTACGAGTAATACTTTGTCTGCAGCTTCTTCTTGTTTGAAAAAATCTGTTTTAAATTTAATTTCTTCTGTTGCACAAGCCACTACTCATTGTTTAGAGTGTATGAGTCAGTTGATACTTCAAGGACTTTGGCCACTGGTTCTATGTTGAGGAGGCTTGCCTTGCTACATTCTCCGAACCTCCCAAATGTTAAAAATGAGATTTTAAATTCTCATTCAGACAGAGGTTGAGTTTTTGATCCCTTTGTTACAGGGGTGTTCAAAAACTGTGACGAGAGGGGTAAGTTGATACAGAGAATTTCTAAGATTTTTTAGCCCTCCTTTTCCAAATTTTCTAAGGGATTCTGTAACTCTTCATTCAATTGTGGCAAAAAAATAGTCTCAATAAAATTCAGGTAAACAGATGTTTAACAAGAAATGGCAAGGGGGTTCCAAAAAAGAATTCAGGAACCACCCAAAACCAACACATCAGAATGACAGTTTAAGGGACCTTGTCTCAACCCTCCGGCAGTCCCTTTTCCTTTTCAGAAAGTCTGAATCCACTTTTCTCTTTGGCAACAGATAGTTTCAGACAAATGGATTCTGAAGATCATTCATCAAGTTTACAGATGGGAGGAAGTTCCTGTTTTCCAGGGGGTAATCTCTCAGCCATCAGATCATACTCTCTTATTTTCATCTGTCCTTCATCACATGCTGTCCCAGTGAGTGATAGAATCAATTTCTCTTTCCCAAGTGGGAAAATGTTTTTATTCAAGGATGTTTTTAATGTCAAGGAAAGAAAATGCTTGGAGACAATTTTTGGATCTTTTTTTTATAAACCTGTTTGTGATAGTGGCCAAGTTCAAAATGCTATCAGTTCACAACCTGTTACCTCCTCTTCTTTCAAGAGTGCTAGCTACTTTGGATTTAAAAGATGCTTATCACATCCCTATTCATCCAGACGTCAAGTGTGTTTTAAGGCTGTGTGTCTGAATCGCACAGTCAATTCTCTGCCTTGCCCTTTAGACTATCCACTGCACCAAGAGTGTTCACAAAGTGTGTAGCTGTAGTTATAGCACATTACAGGCTACAGGTTATCAACATTTTACCATATTTAGACAACTTGTTTATCTTTGCAGAGTCTTCTTAAAATGTCATGAAACTCTCACTTGGATGAGAGATCTCTTACATAAGCTGGGATTCCAAGAGAACATTCAAAAGTCTTTTTTGACTCCTTCACACAGAATTGTGTTCCTGGGGTATCAGCTAGACACCTCAATTCAAGCAGTTTATCTGAAGTAGTTGACTTCATTCATTCTGCACATATGGGTATACGGATCCGATTCGGCAAAACATTTCAAGATCAGCTCCGGGCTCCAAGCTCCTCCCTTACCTATATTACATCACTTCCTTCTATCTAGCCCCAGATCTTGTTTGCCGCTCAAAGAGTCAGCATCGTGGTGTCTGAGCTCTAAGCAAGGTGGTAAGGTTTTTTGGTCTTTTTGTGACAGTTGAGTGTGAATACCTTTCCCTATTTTTCCTCCCTTCGCGTTCAATCATCGTGTTAGTTGTAAAAGAGCCTATACCCAAAAGGCCAGATAAAATTCTTTCCCCGCCATCAGACAGACAGGCATGGTCCAAAGGAGCCCCGGTAGACGCTTTGGTTGCAGCTGCCACAAAGAAGGAACTGGCACAGGAGAGTTCCTCGGTTCATCCACCAGACAGAGTCCAGGTCGATGGATCGTTTCGGGAAGCGCATGTACTCGTCAGCGACATTTTCTATTCGTGCGCTGAATTACTTGGCACATGTTATCCGACTGCAGCGAGACCTTATATCAGAGCTAACTGAGTCACCCCCGGAGTCTCTGTCGCAACAGGACAAGCAGTCTTTCACTGTGAAGATGACTACACTGAAATCAGTGACAAATACCTCTATGCATCTCCTCTCTCATGCTACGGAGGGAGCTGCTAAAGCTGCTGGTACAGGCGTTGCCTCGAGGCGTCATGCCTGGATCAGGCTGTGTCAATTTGCAGACTCCTTTAAGGTATCTTTCTTCAACACCTCTTTCGATGGATCATCCCTCTTTGGGAAGACTGTACGTGACACACTAACCCAGAGTGAGAAGGATGGAAAGACTTTGTCAGCCGTCGGAATCCGTTTCTATAACCACCAGAGGTCCTATTCCAGGAACCAAAAGGGGCAAAAGAAGATGTGGTTCCGGAAATCACAGTCCTTTCATGACACTCAGGAATATTCGTCCCCAGAGGCAGTATGGGACAAGACCGACACCATCCCAGAGGCAGAGGGGGTCCCAGAAACTTTGGGTCTAGGGAACCTTTTTCCGCCAGACCCGCACGCAACCCTGAGGGGTTGCCCGGCTGCTGAACTCTGGAGGCAGTCGGGGGAAGATTTTCCTTACATCCAGTGGCATGGGAGTCCATTACTGCAGACCGCTGGGTGTTAAACATCATATACAGAAGATATTCTATCCCCTTCATTTCATGTCCCATAACTCCAGCACGCCTTCCAGATGTTCCACCCGCTCACAGGGAGGCTGCAGCCTTAGAGATTTCGAAGCTGCTACAGAAACGAGCCATCGAGCCGGTCCCCCCAGGTCAATCCGGATCAGGCATCTACTCCAGGTTCTTTTTAGTGCTGAAGAAGGCGGGGGACCTCAGGCCCATTCTGGACCTGTCTATCCTCAACTTGGCGATAGAGAAACAAAAATTCCAGATGGTCACTCTGCAGTCCATTCTACCGTTTCTGAGAGAATGCGACTGGATGTGCTCGTTGGACCTGCAGGACGCTTACTATCACATCAAGGTCCACAAGAGCTCCAAGAAGTTTCTACGCTTCTGGCTAGGGGCCAGTCACTTTGTTCAGAGCCCTGCCCTTTGTTCTCACCACAGCCCCCAGGGTGTTCACCAAGGTTATGGCGGTCATAGTGGCTCACCTGAGACTTCAGGGCATTCAGGTATTCCCCTACCTAGACGACTGGCTCTTTGCTGCATCCACCAAACGTCTCTTGTGTCAAGCCCTACACTACTACCTCGATCTGGCTCACAAGTTAGGCATCACGATCAATATCAACAAATCCCACCTGGCTCCGGTTCAGATCATAGACTTAATCGGGGCATGGTTGGATTCGATTCAGTCAAAGATTTTTCTCACCCCGGAAAGGATAGAAAATCTTGGACTCCATGTATCGGCTATCTTGGATCACTCGGTAGTCACAGCAGCTGATGTTCTCAGGGCCCTGGGTTCGATGGCAGACGCAATCTCTATCCTCCCTCTTGCACGTCTTCACATGAGAGTCCTTCAGTGGAATCTAGCAGTTCAATGGTCCTGGCTAGACCTTCCAATGAATTTCCACATCCAAATCAATCGGACATGCAGAACGTCACTCCAGTGGTGGCTTCAAGTCAGCGGACATTTTTGTGGGGCGCAGCTTTCTAGCCCCTCCGGCTCAAGCCACGGTGACAACAGACGCTTCCCAGCTCGGGTAGGGGGGGCACTTCCTGGTAAGGATGCTCCAGGGCATGTGGTCCCCTCCAGAGACCAAGCTACACAACAGTGTCCTGGAGATGAGGGCAGTGCTTTTAGCATTGAGAGCCTTCCACCCTTTCCTACCTCCGGGGACGGTAGCCATTCAATCAGACAACATGTCTGTAGTCTGGTATATAAACAAACAGGGAGGGACCCGATCCTACCCCCTTTGTCGTGAGGCCATGAGGGTTTGGGAGTGGGCCATATCCACCAGCTGGTTTCTCACAGCAACGCACATCCCGTGATGCTCCAACATTCTAGTGGACAGTCTCAGCAGGCAATCCTTCTGCCTTACGAGTGGTCTCTGAAACAATCAGTGGTGTAGAAGATCTTCCGTGTTTAGGGTCAACCTTGCTGCAATCTCTTCGCATCCCCTTCCAACGCGAAGTGCAGCAACTTCTTCGCTCTGATTCCCCCTCCGGGGGATGTCCCCAGGGACGCTCTAGTCCATGCTTGGCCTCCCGGGCTACTGTATGCTTATCCCCCGTTACCTCTTATTCCCAAGTTCCTTCAGAGAGCTTGCTGGCTGCAGTGCAAAGTCATTCTCATAGCTCCCTTCTGGCTGCGTCAAGTGTGGTTTCCCTTCCTATGGTCTCACCTGTTGGCTCCTCCATGGACTCTAGATCCATGCCCGGATCTGATTTCTCACCTGTCGGGCTTGCCCCTGCCTAACCTGGACAGTCTCAAGCTGACAGCGTGGCTGCTCCAGTTTCCATGATCATCAGGACTCCCGGACTTTCGTCCCCTGTTAAGAATATTCTGGTAGCTTTGCTTAAAGCCTCCACTAGGAAACTCTACAATAGCGAGTGGAGACGTTTTTGCATTTGGGCCTCTCAGCACAATCTGAACCCGTTTACGGCCCCTGTTCCGGTCATACTGGATTTTCTGGCCAATTTTTTTTGATCAGGTGCAAGTGCTTCTACCATCAAGGTTCAGCTGGCTGCCATCACTTATTTTCATGTGGGTGAAAATAAGGTTGCTCTGGCTTCTGCCAAATTGTGTAAAGCTTTCCTGAAGGGCACTTCTTTATTGCGACCACCAGTTAAAGAAATGGTGTCCCCCTGGGATCTGACTTTAGTCCTTCAGGCTTTGACCTCTCACCCCTTCGAGCCAGCCGGTTCAGTTCCGATTAAGTTTTTGTCATGGAAGACAGCCTTCTTGGTCGCCATCACTTCAGCCAAGAGAGTTTCAGAGTTGCAGGCCTTATCCTCCTTGCCCCCTTATTTGGTTTTCCACAAGGATAGGGTTTCGCTTCGTACGAACCCTTCCTTTCTTCCCAAGGTGTCCTCAGCAGCCAATATTAATCCGTCTATAAATTTGTCAGTCTTCTTCCCAAATTTCCAAAATAGAGGTGAACGTAAGCTTCATTTATTGGATGTCCATAGCTTTGTTTTTACCTCCATAGGACTAAACCCTTCCGGAAGTCAGATCAGTTTTGTCTCTTTTTCAAAACCATTTTTGGGCAAAGCAGTTTCGAAAGTGTCCTTAGCAAGGTGGATCACTCTCTGTCTTGCACAGGTTTATAATGGCAAAGGTTTATCTCCTCCTGGTGTATTGAAGGCTCATTCCACTAGAGCAATGGGCACTTTTGCAGCTTTCTGGTCAAGAGTTCCGTTAGACGATATCTGTGCGGCAGCGACTTGGGCCAATTCGCACACATTCATCTCTCATTATAAACTGGATCTTATTTCTAGAGGGAAAGCATCCTTTGGCTCTGCGGTGCTCAGAAATATCCTTCCATAAGGGCCTCCCAGGAAGACTAGTAGCTGGGGACTCTGTCCCATATGTGCAGAATGAATGAAGTCAACTACTTCAGATAAAGAAGTTATGTTCTTACCATAACGTTCCATCTGAGTAGTAGACTTCATTCTTCTGCACCTTCCCTCCCTCCATCCCCCTCACTCTTCAGGTTTTTCCTGTTTAGGATTGTGGTTATGTTGCCACTTAATGTCAGCAAACTCGATCTGGCGCTAGATAGGAGGAAGTGATGTAATATAGGTAAGGGAGGAGCTTGGAGCTCGGAGCTGATGCTTGAACAGTTTTGCCGACTCTGATCCAAATCGGATCCATATACCCATATGTGCAGAAGAATGAAGTCTACTACTCAGATGGAGCATTATGGTAAGAACATAACTTCTTTTTCTTCCACAGGAAAAAATAGAATAATATAGTGATCTGTTTGTAAGGTTTTGCACTCAGACTTCAGTTACAGTGAGGGAATATCCCAAGATGTTGGATCTCATGGCATCTACACCACATGAGAAAGATATAATGATATCTGAAGTCTCTCTGGTCCCAGCACCAATATCCTTTCCTTCCAAATCCCAGTGTTAGGAGGTTGTCAGAAGAGAAATCATTTGGTGGAGACAGCAAATATCCTTAAATCCAGGACTCCCCTTCTCCCTCCCTGTTCTAAAGCAGGCAGTTACCACGGACTCCTCTGACTTTACTTGGCGAGCAGTTTCAGGAAGGAGAAAAAAGTGCAAGTGCGTGGGACACCAAAGGTAGATGCAAGCACTTAAAATATCAAAGAGATGCTTACCCTGATCAAGGCACTCAACTCTTTGAATCATCTTTGGTCCCCAGGACATCTTCAAGCTGTTAGAGACAAAAAACACAGTCATATGATACATCAACAAGCAAGGAGGGAACCAGGTCTTACCCCTTTTGCAGACTAGCCATGTTAGCTTGAGATATATCTTCACAGCAGTCTCACTCCACAGGCATCCTACATTCTATCAGAGCAAAACTCTATGGCAGACAAACTGTGCAGGACAATGGCAGACCCTCTGGAATGGAAACTTGATCAAGTGGTCTGCCAGGATTTGATCCATCTGTGGGGAGTTCCTCTAGTAGACCTGTTTGCCTCCTCTCTGAACACTCAGGTGGAAAGACTCTGCTCCAGCATGTTATGCCAGCAGACCAGGAGGACAGATCCATTTTCTTTTCCTTGGAAAGGAATGTTCCTGTATGCATTTCCACCCTTTCCACTGATATTCAGAGCACTTCTGCAGATTTAGAAGGAATCCCCCAAGATCACTATGGTGACACCCTTCAGGCCCAGGCAGCAGTGGTTCTGCCTTTTTTGGAAGTGGCTTGGTGTAATAGCACAAGCATACTCACAGACTGGATCTAGTCACACAAGATCAGAAGTGTTTGATACACCCTGACACCAATCGATTTCAGTCGACTGCCTGGATGATCGGATCTTAATTTCCTTTAGGCATCTGTTTACTGAGGACATGCAGAAGGTACTAATGGAGGCACATAAGCCTGCTTCTAGAAAATGGAAAAGATTTTGTAGTTGGTGCCATCATTATGAAATAACTGTAATATTTAGGTTCATAGTTGGTTACTGGGCTATTGACCTGAAGGTCTTTATAAGCCTAGCTGTCTGTACCCAATATAGTGCTAGAGAAACCCAATATAAAGGATCATGCCAAAACTCTTAATTGTAGTTAATAGACTGCCCCTATTTAGGAGGGTTACAGGTGAAATCCCTAGCAGGAATTTACAGTTTCCCATCCACTCATCCAGGCTATGCTTAAACAGGGTCATAGAGAGGCTGTGTTTGATGTGAATTAGTAACCTATTCCAGAGGAGTATAAAAATAAAAACCTCGTGTACAGGAACGTGAGGGCCTGTAAAACTCAACACTGCTTGTTCGCAAAGTCACAAAAATACTGCATTCCTCTGCAGACACCAGCATGTAGTACTAAGCAGCAATGGCAAGTAAAAAGCAAAACATAGAAGGAAGTTAGGTAAAGCTGTGAATAAATAAAATTAAATATAAAATAATATATATAATATATTTTATTATTTTTTGAACAGTCACTTTTGCTTGTTTTTAACTGTTGTTTTATCTATGTTTTATAATGGATGTTTTCATAGTAGAAGCTTCATGAATATTTTATTGTTTAATTAATTGGTTTGAACAACACCCTGTTGTTAATTGCTGAAGCTATTTAATGACTATGTGATGTGTATGCTGCTACAGTCTGAGGAAGCCATTCTGGTGAAAGCGCTTACTACTGCATGCAATAAAGAAGGTTTTTTATCATTTTGGACGTTGTGGACTGCTTTCTGGTTTTGCTTTTTACTTGCCATTGCTGCTTAGTACTACATGCTGGTGTCTGCAGAGGAATGCAGTATTTTTGTGACTTTGCGAACAAGCAGTGTTGAGTTTTACAGGCCCTCACGTTCCTGTACACGAGGTTTTTATTTTTATGCTACATGTTTAACAGGAACGTGGTCTCTCTGTGCTAGCCTTTTATTCTTGATTTGGTTTATTCCAGAGGAGTAGCAAGCTCTGAAAGACGTGTCTTCTCTCCAGCAGGTCCTGTTTGTTGCAGGCCAGGTTAAGGTCCCCGGAGTGTGTGTCCCATTTGACTTGCAGATGTGAAGCATTTCCATTAAGTTTGGATCCCAGTTTGCTCTGTAGGCCAGGCACAAGTCTCTTGTAAGTAGTCTGTACACTACTGAGTACAGTGACAGTGATTTCAGTCTGTCAGTGTATGACATGTGCTGAAGACCCTTAATTTTCTTGGTTAGAAATCTCTATGGTCTCTCAAGTTACTGCAAGTGCCTGGTAAGGTACATACCAGAGGGAGCATTATATTCAATTATTGGCCTGATGAGGATCGAGTACAGGAGAGTTATGACATCTTTCCCTCTTGAGGCAATGCCTTTGCTAATGAGGTGTGCGATGTAGAATGGTTTCCTTATTATTGTAGACACATGGTGGTCAAAATTTAGGCTACAGTCAGCTTATGTTCCCAGGTCTCTCACTACTGAGTTGTTACTTAGAGTATTAATATTTATATGATAGTCTACAGGGATATTATTTTTACTGACAGGATGATGATGTATTTTGAGCACTGAGTTTGATTCCATGGCTTTGGCATCAATCACTGGTTTGTATAAGTCCCTCTTGAAGTATATTAACATCGTTTGGGGATTCCGTGATTATACCTAATTTGCAGTCATCAGCAAACTTAGTCAGCCACAGTCCCTCTGTTTTGACCAGAACATCTGAGAAGTATATTCTGAATGGTAGGGGGCCCAGCACTGACCGCTGTGGAACCCCAGTGGTGACAGGCCTGCTGGTTGAAGTAAAGTCCCCAACTTTGACTGAGTGTGATTTGTCTGTGAGCCAGTTAGCAACCCACTTGACATAAGGGTTTGATATTCAACTGGGAGAGTTTATCAATGATGCCTGAATGTGGGATTGTGACGAAGTCCTTGGCTAAGTCTGGGTAGGCTGTATGCACAGATTTGCCTTCGTCTATGGCTCTGGTGATGTTTTCAAAGAAGCTCATCAGGTTTAACAGGCATGACCTGCCTTTGACAAAACCAAACTGTGTCGGATCACAGGTTTGGAGTTCAACTGTTTCCTTATTTATAAGGTCCATGATGATTCGTTCCATGGCCTTAGAGATCAGGCTGGTTAAGATTATGGGTCTGTAGTTCCCAGGATCCGTTACTGTACCCCCTTTATGAAGGAGGATGACTGTTGCTGTTTTCCATTCAGCAGGGACAAAACCAGTACTCAGGCTATGGTTGAAGAGAGTACCTAATGGAGTTGCTAACTCATGTTTTAGACGATGTAAATCACAACCTGGGATGCCATCCAGTCCCATAGAGGCTGTATTTTTGGCCTTGGAGAGAGAGCATTAATGACTTGCACTTTGGAGATGCAGGGTGGGGAAGATGTAGAGGGGGAATGCTTTGTGTAATGTTTGGAGGGGACAGCAGGGTGACATTTTCGCCAAACCTGTCAGCTAAAAGGTTAGCTAATTTTGCAGGATAAGTGTGCATGATGCCATTCACCGCTAGTTCAGCACACATCTGGGTCTTACCTTTTAGGTTGCTGATATAGCTGAAGAATGCCCTATGGTTATCCTTAGATATGGTTGCTAATTTTTCTTCTTCAAAGTTGTCCTTAGAGGATTTTACAAGTTGTCTTATTTGTTTGTTCAGGCAGTGGAGGGTGTTCTTCCAGTGCTGAGACCGCTCTTTTTTATTCTTACGCAGCAGCTTCTTCCTTTTATTGTATAACTTATTAATGCTAGATGTCCACCAGGGAGGTTGTTTTTTTCTTGCTTTGATTCCAATATATTTGTATAAGTGATTGTCCAGGGCATTTGTGTATAGTCAATGCCATCTGTGAGCAGGAGCTTGGAAATCATTTATGCCATCCCTTAGGAGGGTATAATTAGCTTTGGTGAAAATATTTAGTCTGATTTCACCTAAGAGGGGTTCAGGTGTTATAGCTCTTCATTTGACTGATTTGTGATCAGATTTAACTAGTGAGGGACCTATACTTGTGGTGGGGCAGAGGTCACCCAAATTGGTGAGGACCAGGTCGAAAATATTTGAGCTCTTTGTAGGGTTGCATACTATTTGCTCTAGGGCGCATTAGTGTTTGCAAAGTCCAGGAATCTTCTTTGTGTAAGCATGTTGGTACTCGTATAAGTTTCCCAGTCAATAGAGGGATAGTTAGAATTGCCCATGACAAGGGTGTTTGGTTGTAAATTGATTGAATCATGTAGGTCCAGATAAGCAGCATGGGTATCATGGTTCATTGAAGGGGGCCTATAGCTAAAACGTTGACTTGAAAGGGGATCTTAACCCATGGTTAGTTGAACTTGGAGTAGCTCCATGGAATTTTCCTGTCTAACCAGTCTAGAGGTGTATTTATCTTTGATGAAGATAGATACTTCTACTCCTTTGATTCTCACACATTTATTTTGCAGTCTGAAAGTGTGGAAGGCATTGTAGCTTTGCAAGGTCAGGGTACCCTCTGTGACCCTGAACCAAGTTTCTGTGACTGCCCACACATCAGCATCCTACAGGGAGAGGAGTGCTTCCAGAGAGTGCAGTTACTGATTTAAACTCCTAGAGTTTAGTAGCATAACCTTTAAATTATTAGAGAGTGATATTTTCACGTCGTAAATTTTGTTCTTGAGACCTTGCTTAAATAAAAAAGGTGCTATGGGGGAGGCAAGTGCCTTAGCCAGTAACTGAAAGCCTAGAGGTGACAGGGTGAAGGCCATGTCTGGCAAAGCAGCGTGGTCTACCAACCATGTCATCCCAGGCTGACAGGAACTGGATCCCCTTTGAATGACATCACAAGTTAAGCCAGTTGTTGAAGTCAGTCATGTTTTGTTTATTTTATGCTATAATCCTAGGTGAGGATAGAGTGCTGCTCAAGACTAGGGACATACCTGCCTGGGACACACATTCAGAGAGCTCAGTCATGTCTCTCTTCATATAGTCCAGTGAGGTTGTGTGATTTACTATCCTATGGCCTTTTTCTTCTTCATCAGGTTTTATTTACTGGCCATTTCAACATTTATTTATTTATTGGCATTTGTTTACTAGGAAAGTACACTGGTCTAAAAGAACCCATTTTCAGTGGAGACCGTGGGAGAAAAGCTTTACAACATCGGTTAGTATAACAAATAAAATATAAAACAATTAGTAGATACAAACAGTATAACAAAAGCAGACAGTGTTATACAACATCAGAATAAAAGTGTCCAAACATATATGTACAGATTTATACATGTAAAAGTTACAAACTAATCAAATCATTATATTATATTACAGTAAAGGTGGTAATTGAAAAAATGGTCACTTTGCATTTTCGGTTCAGTATTTCTGCCCATGGATCATGCTCTTTCAGTGTATTCTCCTATGAAAATGTTTTTGAAAGGGGATTTGCATAAGTGTCCTAGAAAATTGGCTGCCCCTTCTTCGGAATTTAATTTTGTGTTAGAGAGGCTCCATTTGAACCAGCTCACCTAGTTGACTTGAGGTTCTTAACATGGAAAACCGTTTAACTTATTACTCTGACCTCTGTGAGAAAGGTGTCTGAGTTGCAAGCTCTTGTGGTAAGTCATCCCTACCTCATTTCCACAGGGACAGGGTTCTTTGGAGAACTAATCCCTCTTTTATGCCTAAAGTGGTGTCTGAGTTTACTGTATGCAGACTAGTCATCTCCCCTGATTTCTTTCCTGAACCCTAACCATTAGGGAGAAATTATACTCCATACCTTGGATGTCAACAGACAACTGAGATACTATCTTGATAGAACTAAATCTTTCAGATCTTCAGATCAGTTGTTCATTTCTTGAGAAGTTAAGAAGAAGAGGGGACATTCTGTGTCAAAGCAGACATATTTCCAAATGGTTGTGTATGACTATTACGTTTTGTTATACTCACTACAACAAAACTATTCTTGGCTACATCTTTGGCTTTGTGGAATGGGTTTGATGCTGGAAGGATTCTAGAAGCAGAAACTTGGTCCTAGTTACATACTTTTGCAAAGCACTGTAAGCTAAATTCCTTCTGTATGTCTGGATTAGCCTTTGCTAGGACCATTCTCCAGGAGCTCCTGGACTCCACTTCCCAAATTTGTAAGCTGTGGAAATCTACCCATATAGCTTATGCTACTTAAGCAGTGATGAATATGAAAAAAATCGTACAGTTGTTTAAGTAAGCTTACCATAACAGTAGATGTTTGAATGCTCACTGCTGCTGCAGCCGTTCCCTCACTTCAGTCCCTTTGTTTCCTGGTGTGTTGTTAGTTTCAGGGTGTAGACTTTTATATTTGTTGTTCCTAGTATTGTCCTTTCAGATCTCAGCCCCCCTGTCTCTGCTGGCATGAAAACTCTGAAGGGCTTGGCACCCAAACCTGTCTTTCTAGTCAACTAATGGATTGGGAATGGGGAAGATGCCCTGAAGCTTTAGAAGCTGGCCACCTATTATATCCTTGCAGGATATAACCCATATAGCTAAGGCTACTACAGCAGTGATCATTCGAGCATCTACTGTTATGGTAAGTTTATTTGCACAACTGTACTTTTTTCTTCAAAGGATTAGTCTTAACCTCCCTTCTTTTCTGAGTTCCTGTCAATTTCCGATCTCTCTTTGGGCATCTCATTAATGTTGTTCGTAATGCAGACAATCTTGCTCTTCTACTGTTCAAGCAGCTCCGGCTATACACATACCAAGATCTCTGCACCATCTTCAACTGGTTAGCCACTAAACAACTTTTCTTAACCTGAGCAAAGCAAAGACCATGATGTATGAAACTAAAACTACATTTAACTCTGTTTGCAATCCCTTTCCTTACCTTCCCATACTATATCAGCCATATTGAGCTAGTTTTCCCCTGCTGATTTTTTGGCCCATACCTCGATGCCATACTCTGAATTAATCCATATGAGTAATGTCAAGAATAAAATCAATAATTCTCTCACTTGCTGCTAATAAATTTTTTATTTCCTTACTGTTAGAGCCCATGAAGTAAACTTTACAGGCATTCTCCACACCCAGCCGGACGGAATATGGCCTTCCTTTCCTTACCTCTGCATCCAGTGAAAATCAAAAGCATCTCCATCTCAGTGTCCTTTCAAACCAGATTTTGCATTTTGTCCTGCTTTTTTCTAGATATGAACACCACTTCACCTTCTTCTCTGTTGTTACCAGCTGGTCCCAGTCAAGGACCATTCTGATCTACTTCTCTTTAGTGTTATGCACAAGTGTTTTAAGGTGCTTCTAAACTTCATCTCAACACACACACACACACAATTTTGCCTTATGTCATAATCCATTGAGGTCTTCCTACTTTTTTAAATCTGACCTTGCATTGACAATGCTTGGTCATACGCTCTAGGACACACAGTCACCTGACGTTAGAAACAATGAAGGCCCCCACAGTGAGTTTGGTAGTAAGCTTAAAAGATTTTTGAAAGAAATAAAGATGTCCTGACTCATTCATTGTTGCAATATTCTTAACAGATGGGTTTTGCTCACTGATGTCTGGCTGGGGTACCAAAGTTTTACCTTCTGATGACATACAGCCAGGTGATGTTCTGAGCTCGTAAGCATTGGTATACAAAAGCAGACACATGTATGGATCCTCAGACTATCTTGCCTCCAGCCAGAACTCAGGTCCTTGCACCCGATGGGTTGTAATCCTTTGGACACTGGGTACTGTAGCATCTCTTGTTGGTTCAGATAAGTGCCCTGTTGGGAAGTCGTTTATTTCCTTGTCTGTTTTTTTAGCTAATTATTGTTATATGTCATCTAGGAGGGGTAAGCGTGAGTGCAGTACACAAATTCCATACAAAGACTTAAACACTAAGTGTCTTTTTTGTTAGGGATCTAAACACCACCATAAGTCTTGTTCCATCTGCCAGCCTTTTGTTCAGAAAACCCTCAGATGTAGGCTGTCCACACTTAATATGTTCCTTGAGACCCAACATCTCAAGCACTTGGCCCGATCCACTATGTTGGAAGGCCTGGACGTCGGCCTCCTGTCTAAGAAGAAACATAAAAGACCGAGAGAGGATTCTCCAGCAGGATTCTCCGGCTGTCATCTTGGTACCTGATGTACCTGCTGAGGTGGTTGAACCTGTGGTACAACCATCAGCCTCTCATGAGTCCTCTACCATGACCCTGTGGGAGGCCGATATGGCTCCTGAGGCCTCGCAGATGACAAAAGCCTGAGATGAACAGCAAATCATTTTATCAGCGGGCCCTCGTCAAATCCCTCTGATGCTTGTGGGGGAAGAGATTCCCGGAACCCTCGTAGAAATACAACAAGTTTCAGAGCTTCATAAGCTAATTCAGGTAGATGTCACCACAAAAAAAGAAAAACTCAAAATACATGACATCACCGTCTGCATCCAAGGAAAAGGATTGGTTTGATTTCTCTCCAGGGCTTTTTCAGGCAATCATGTCCTTGAAGCCCCCTTCCTTCATGACTTCTCAAATCACACCTCATAAGCAGGCATTGGATTCCTCTTCCTCTGAGGAATCAGCTAAGGATTTGGACCTGTCCCCTAGACTGTTCATCCCAGCTACATTCTCCTGAACAGATTTCTTCAGATGAAGGAGATTCCCTTTCTGCAGACTCCCCCTTGGAGGAGGCCTGCTTTGGAGAAACTTTACAGAGCTTTAGGAAATATTTCAAATGGTAGTCTAGACAAGTGCCTGAGGTGCAAAAAAGATAATGTAGTTTAGTGTAGATGGGCACTCCTGCTTCCCTTCCAGATCCACCTGTGTTAGAGGCCTGCCTGGATGCCTTTCAGGCTAACTCTTCAGCTCCCTTTTCACAGCCCCCTGTGCCAAAAAGACCAGATAGGTTCTACAAAGTTCCTGGTGAACTCAAGTATCTATTCAAAAATCCTGTGGTGGATCCAGGCACAGATGTTCGTCGTGTTACCCTGCTGCAGTCATCACACTTGGTTATCTTGTCGTCAGGCAGTCCTGCAGTCGGCCTGAATTCCAAAGTCTTGGTCCAGCGTCTGTTGCTGTCACTTTTTCCCTGACATTAGTGTGCCAGGGGTATATATGATGCATCTGATGCCATTTTTTTCCACTCTTTCTTGCTGCGCAGTGCCCGAAGCAGAAGCAGTTCGCAAGTGCCGGTCGGCTGACTCCTGAGATTTTCGAAGTCGAATTTCAGATCCAAAGTCTTCAATAAAGCTAAGTACCCCATTGGGGAAACTTTTCTTGCCTCAGACCGATGTCAGAAAAAGTTAACAATTGTATTTCTTGTGGGAAGCAAATACCTCATAAGGATTTTCATTCTTATTGTATACCTTGCCTAGGCCCAGACCACGACGTCACTGGTTGTCGCTTTTGTGCTAGGTTCAATAAGCGTGCTATAAAAAGATTCTTTGATTTCGCATGATACTACTTCGGTAGAAAATTTAACTACACAATGCCATAGGAGCAACCGACTACCGGCGTGCACAAAAAAAGCAAGGATAAGGACAGGCAGCCTAGATACAAATTTTATACCAGAGTTGTGTTTCGGACTCGCTACGTTGGAATTAAAATATTTTGTTTTATCTTGGGTCCTGTTGATCTTTCTGCTGCGGACTTTGTGTTTTACCAGTGGTAATTTGTTCAACTTTTTTCATTGGTACAGGCAGCCTAGACCCAAGCCAGATTCCGAGGCCTCGGCTGGGCCGGTCTCCGGTTCACCGGTTTTCAGTGAGGCTCCTACGCAGTCCCTGGCTACCGCAGAATTGGAACCCAAGACCGCTTTGGAGCCTTTGGCGGAGAGTGCTAGGCCGACGCAACCATTTTCTTTAGCCCCTACCGATGACATTGTGGAAAGAGATGGTGCTGCAGAAACACCTTCGGTTTCTGAAGGTGTCTTCAGACCGACGACGCTCACTATAAAAGCGTATCCTAATCTTAAAACTCCTATTAAACCAAAAAAGACTGCACTTCACTCTCCAGTTCAAGGCCCCACGCCTAAGAAACAGATGCTTAAAATGGCTGAAGATTTGATCTCTTTAATCAGGGGTACCCAACCCCCCCCCCCCCCCGACAAAAGGCCTAGACAAGAGGAAGATTATGCCTCCTCTGATCAAGTGTCTATTTCCTCGGGCTCCTCTGAGGGCCAGGATTACTTCTTTCCCCCTTATGAAGATTCTGATGCTGAGGATTCCATTCCCTCAGCTTCTCCCCCTGAAGACTACTCCTTTGGGGAAACTTTACACACTATGAGGGAACATTTTCACTGGGAAGGTCAGGACTACTCTGACTCAAAGAAAAGGCTCAGAGAGTTTCTTTTACTCCCCCAGCACAGACCTCTTGCCTATCCCCCCAGTTTTAGACATTGTGGATGATGTTTACTTAGAATCTAGTTTAAATCCAGATTCTCTGCCTCCTGCTCCAGCCAAACCAGACAGATATTATAGAGTGCCTGACTCCCACAAATTCCTTTATAAAAGCCCTGTTGCTGATCCAGAGACTATCTCCCAGGGTCCCAAAGGGGCTAAGGATACTATGGCGAAAAATCCTGTACCCTCTGAAAGGGACTCCAGAGCACTAGACAGGTGGGGGAAAAGGTTTACACCTCAGCCACTCTAGCTATGAGAGCACTAAATTGTCAATTTCACATGCTAAAATACCAGCAATTTCTAATGTCTCAAATAAGACAAAAAATGAGCGCACTCCCTCAACAGTCTGAATTGAAAGAAATGTAGGATCTGTTGCATGCAGCTGAACAGGTGGGCAAACATACTTTACAATGTGGATTTGATTCTTTGGAGGCTTCCTGTAGAGCAGCTGTTACTGGGTCTGTTATACGTAGGCATGCTTGGTTAAAGGAACAAACTCTGCCTGATCATGTTAAAGCAAAGCTTCTAGATGCTCCCTTACAGCAGGATGTCCTATTTGGAGTTAAAGCAAAAGAAGTCTTAAAGAAAATGGAGGATAAGGCAAAATCTTTGCAGACGGTCAAAGATTTTCTACAGGTTCAGCCCCCTCGCTTCAGCAGAAATTGGCCAACAAAAATTTGGTCCTTTCCAGCTACTGACAGACCTCATAGGGGTAAATACAGACACCTAAGAGGCAGAGGACAACCACAAACCCCGACAATGGGGCACTGCAACACAGAAGGGAGGAGAAGACAGGCCCCAAACTACTAGAAGGCAAACTCAATGACTTAAACCTCATATGGCCAAGCAAGACTCTCTTGGCAGCTCCCTTGGGAGGAAAATTAGCACTTTTTTCAGACAACTGGCACATCGTCACAAAGGACAAATGGGTCCTAGACGTCATTTCACAAGGATACAGATTCCATTTCCACACTTTGCCACCGAAAAGAGGAATGCCAAACCTGCCGCAAAATCAATGGGCAGAGGCACAAAAACAAATTACAGCTCTCATGGACATGAGAGCTATTCAACTGGTACCTACACGAGAGCAAGGCCAAGGATTTTACTCAAGACTCTTTCTAGTCCCTAGAAAGGACAATGCCTGGAGACCAATTCTGGATCTTTCAATTCTAAACACCTTCTTACAAGTACCCAAATTCAAGATGCTAACACTACAGCAGCTTCTTCACATGTTTGGCAAGAAAGCATGGCTAGTAACGTTGGACCTGAAGGAGGCATACCTGCATGTCCCTAGCAGACAAAATTGCAGAAGATACCTCCGTTTCATTGCAGGTTCAACTCATTACCAATTCTCTGCACTGCCCTTTGGCTTATCCACTCACCCAGGGTTTTCACAAAATGCTTGGCACCAGTAATTGCATACTGCAGACAAAGAGGAATTCAAATATACCCATACCTGGACGACTGCCTCATCAAAGCAGAAAGCAAGGACATCCTCTTACAACATCTGGCTTTTGTAAAACATCTTCTAAGTTGCCTAGGGTACACAGTAAACGAAAAGAAATCAAAACTAGTACCCTCACAAAATATGACATTCCTGGGTGCCAGCTTGAATACAATGGCCCAGAAGGCTTATCTGACGCCAGACAAACAACTACAACTGACTCAATATTTCAAAATAATGGCAACAAAGACCCAACTCCCTGCAAGAAAAATTCTGCAGGCCTTGGGCTTCATGGCATCTTGCATACTACTAATACCATTTGCAAAGCTGCATATGAGGAAATTACAGTGGTACCTAAAAAGCGTATGGTCTCAACACAGCCACAGCTTGGACACAATGATATCTCTCATTCCCTTCCTTCAACAAGAGTTTCTATGGTGGTCACAGGCATGTCACCTCAACAAGGGTTAGCCTTTCACCTTGCCCCCAGCCAGTCAAACTATGACAGCAGATGCATCGGACTATGCCTGGGGGTTACACATGGCAGGACAGTGCGTTCAAGGCATATGGACTGCAGATCAAAGGAATCTGCACATCAATCAAAAAGAGATACCAGCTGTACAGAATGCTCTGACAGCCTTCAAAAACCTCTTACATCCAGGACAGCTTACAATAAGGACGGACAACACCACAGTAATGTGGTACATAAACAAACAAGGGGGTACACACACCTACTCTCTATGGAGGCAAGCAATGACCTTGTGGAACACAACACTGGCTTACCAAGTTCAGCTACAAGCTCAATTCCTGCCAGGAAAAAAGAACACATTGGCAGACGACCTCAGCAGAAACATCATGGATCCCCTCGAGTGGAAACTGGATCCACAAGTATTTGCAATGATAACTCAAAAATGGGGCCATCCAGACACAGACCTGTTTGCCAGCCCCCAAAACTATCAGCTAACAAAATTTTGTACAAGGACACCTCACCATCAAGCTTGGAAAGTGGACGCACTCTCATTCAGTTGGAAAAACCTGACAGTATATGCCGTCCCTCCATTGCCCCTTCTCTCAAAGATGCTTCTAAAAGTCAGAAAGGAGAGACCACGAATGATACTCATAGCCCCTGACTGGCCACGCCAGCACTGGTACCCACTATTAAGGAATATGGCCCAGGGCCCACCTTGGATTTTTCCACAAATTGCCCATTTGCTCACACAGCAAGACAATCAGATTCTACACAGCCAGCTCAAAACCTTAAATTTGGCTGCATGGCAAATCACCTAAGCATCCAGCCAGCTCCTCTTCCTCAAGCAGTTATGGATGTTATTCTGGAAGCTAGGAGGCCGAGCACCAGGAATGCCTACTCGGACAAATGGAAAAGGTTTTGCGCCTGGAACCAAGCTAAAGGCCAAAATATCCTTCAGCCTCACATGTCTCAGATTCTACAGTATTTAACTGAGATGTTGCACAATGGACTTTCTTTTTCATCTATTAAAATCCACGCCTCAGCTATTTCAGCCCACTACAACATGAATCCACCCTTATTTTCACATCCATGTCTAAGGCAGTTCCTCAGAGGGGCAAAAAACTTTAAGCCCCCCAGGAGAGCACCTACACCAACCTGGGACCTCCACTTTGTTCTGGAAAAACTTACGCTAGCAATAACTTCTGCCAGAAGAGTCTCAGAGCTTCAGGCACTAATGGCAGTGGAACCTTTCCTCATTTTCCATCAAGACAGAGTTTCTCTACGAACTAATCCTTCCTTCATGCCAAAGGTGGTATCCAGTGTGGCTTTAAATCAAACCATCCACTTACCCACCTTCTTTCCATGTCCACAGAACAAAGGAGAAAGACTCCTGCTTTCCTTGGACATTCACAGGCAACTTCGTTACTACTTGGATAAAACTAAGGTTTTCAGAAAATCTGACCAGCTCTTTGTATCCTATGCTGCAGCTTCACAAGGGAGGGCTATATCAAAACAGACCATTTCTAAATGGATAGGACATTGCATTCGTTTTTGCTACACCCATCATGGAAAACCAGTTCCTGCTACCATAAGACCCCACTCTACCAGGGCAGCAGCTACATCTACAGCCTTCCTCAGGGGGGTGCCAACCAAGGATATTTTGGAAGCTGCAACTTGGAGTTCAGTACACACCTTCACCAAACACTACCACTTACCACTTTACTCTAAGACTAGAGCTGGCTTCGCCACTGCAGTTCTGCAGGGCCTTCTAGCCTCCTCTGGGGTTGGAAGGGTGGCCTAATGGTTAAGGTGTTTGCCTTACAAACACAAGGTGCAGGGTTTGAGCCTGACAAAGGGTAATTGACTAGGCTTAAAATGGCTCGCAAGAGCAGTTAGCTTAGTTAGCTTAGTACTAACCTAACCCTCTTTGACTCCTCCTCCCATCCTTAGCTTTGGGATTCTACCCAAGTGTGATGACTGCAGTAGGGTAACACGATGAAAATAGTACAGTTTTGTACCTACCATAAATGTAGATGTTTGAGTGTACACACTGCTGCAGTCCAGGTTACCCTCCCTCCATCACCTCTGACTAACTAACTAAATCTTTACAATACCTTTTTGATGTATTTGCTTATAGCTGGAGGGATGTTGTGTTTGTGCTACATTTCTTAGATTAGTACTAATTACTGACCACCTTTTTGGGGGCACCTGACATCTGGGGCAAGAAAAACTGAAGAAAATGGCATCGGATGCATCATATATACCCCTGGCGCACTGACGTCAGGGAAGAAGCGACAGCAACCGACGCCGGACCAAGACTTTGGAATTCAGGCTGACTGCGGGACTGCCTGACGACAAGATAAAGTGTGATGAATGCAGCAGAGTGTACACTCGAACGTCTACATTTATGGTAGGTACAAAACTGTACTTTTCTCTACCTTTGGGCAAGCCTTCCAGGTTACTCCCTGGCACTAATGTTCTTCCTAATGAGAAAGATAGTTGAGCAGTGAACAGGTGGGGCAAGAAAATTTTCACTTGCTCCACACTAGCCTTTACGGCCATAAATTATCAAACTTAAATGACCAAATTATTACTCTGAGTCTTACAGTCGTTAAGCAAGACTGTCACAGAACCACAGACTCCAGAGTAAAAACAGCTCATGCCGTCTTTAGTGGCCCAGGCTTCTCAAATAGCTAAGCACAGTATTAAATATAGCTATGATGCTTTAGATGCTGTGATGGCCTCTGTACCCTGGGCCACTAATCAAGAAGCCTCAGTCCTTACCACTGACACCAGTGAGAGATGGTCACTAAAAACAGGAATGGCTTTACACAGTATTTTCAGATGCAGCTCTCTGCATCAAGCACAGTTTCCTTCAAGAGCACACAGGGAACACGCTCCAGACCCTGAGACTAGACTGTCTATCTCTCCATATCCCAGCCAAGACTCAGTTTGGAGTACTGTGTCCCAGTTCCAAGTAGCTGACACACCCACACCTGGGTATTTGATTTTCACACATACTCCTGGGAAAGGCTGGTACCGACTTATTAGCTGTACCCCTTCTGCCCACTCTATAAGGTAACCATGGTGCCACTAGTCAACCACTCTCAGGCTCTTGCAAAGGTATCAAATTTTACTGAGTAAAATTAATACTAATAAATGTCAGTGTGTAACCAAAGCAGCAAGGCTTTTCAGAGTGGCGATGGCATCAGGAAAATAAGCACAAGTATTCTCAAGATGTTAAATGTATTCTGTAAAACACCAGTCACAATGAAAGGTATGAAAATGTTTAATAATAAATAATAAAATAGAAGACGTGAGAGTACTAAACATTTAAGTACAGTAAACACCAGAGTTTCAATCACAGGAGAAATAAAAATAACACAGTTGGACAGATTCAAGCAGAAAAACACTTCTTAACTAATGTCACTGTATTTCCTGACTGTCTAAAAAAACAAATGTTCCCTAGCTAACTTAATTAATACAGCAAGTCAAGATCAGATGCTTACCTCCACATGGCAAGGTGATGAGCTTCTAAACTGACTGAATTAACTGAACTGTGGTAACTGTCATAGATCTTTATATCAGTTTAGAAAGAAAAGAAAAAAAAAACAAACTGCTGTGAGAGTGCCATCCCCTTATTGCTGGTTATAGAATGACATCAGATTTGATTACCTGCCTCTGGTACAATACACACTCAGAGCTTTGCTAAATTCTGTTGCAGTATTTGAAAATTATAGAACAATTTCAAAACTTCTAGTCTTCTCTTCCAGAATTCTTTGTTTAAAAATATACATTTAATCAGTTATAACAACACTGTTGATGCATTTTAACTCAAGTATCTGTACAAGTCCGAATGATAGTCAAACGACATAAAATTATTTACAAAACACCAGCTAACTATGCTGACATATGTTGCACATGCAGTGCCCTATTCTCCCTGACACAGATGGAAATACCTCGCATCATCACAGATGTCTCATCCAGGGCGGCTGCCATTGGATCAGTAAGTATAATGTATGCCTGGTTAAGGAACCCATCCTATCCCTGAACATGTAGAGTCTTAAGATTTTAGACTGTCCCTTGCATAACAGTCTCCTTTTTGGCCCTCAAGCTGCTAGTCTGTTTAAGGTTTTACAGGAACAGGGCAAAAATGAAAGATTTCCACCAAATCCTAATGTCCACTGTTCCCAGGTACCACAGATATTACCCAGCTGAATCCACCTCTTTCGCTAAGAGAGATCCTAGAACTCTTCATAGACAAAGAAAAGCTCCAAAGAGAACTCATGAAAGTACTCCTTCTGGGAGGCATCAGTTTAGTAACAGGCCACTTTGACTGTTTTCCCCTCCATCCCCCACCCTGCCACTCCACTCTCAAAAAGACTGTCCCTCTCCTTTCCTGTCTGGGAAACTGCAACCTCAGACAAGTGGGTACTAATCATTATCAAAGTGGGTTACTCCATGTTCTGAGAGAAAAGTCCAACTCCGGGGGGGGGGGGCATCTCTCTACCCCCTCCTGACCAGATACATCTCATACAACCCATCATTCAAACTAACTGTCTCAGGAAAGCATAGTAGTAGTTTGCACTCCCTATGCAGGAAAGGGATTTTATTCCAAACTCTTCCAGGTTCACAGAAAGGAGAGTTATTGGAGACCCATCTTGGATCTCTCCAGGTTAAAAACTTTCCTGAGAGTACCTTCTTTCAAACTGTTCTCTACAAACTCTTCTACCTTTTCTGCTCCCTCAAGTTTTCGTGGTGTCCTTAGATTTAAAAAAACGCTTACCTTCATATTTCTAATCACCCTGTATGCAGAAAATATCTCAGGTTCATCATTTTTTTTCAGCTTACTGCTTTGCCCTTTGGTCTGTCCATGGCTGTAAGGGTGTTTACAAAGTGTCTGGCCCCAGTAGTGGCTTTCTGTCACACACAGGGGATTCATATTTTCCTATACCTGGACAGCCATCTACTCCAGGCTGTATTCAGGTACTTTCTTCTCAAGCACCTTCATTATACAGTACAACTTTTGACCCCACTGGGGTTCACAATCAACTAAAATAAAATCCTAACTCACTGCATCCCTGCAACTGACTTTCCTGGGATGCCATCTAGACACATCTTCCATGCATGCCTACACGAGGAAAATACAGTGTTACCTGAAATCAGTGTGGTCTCAGCACCATCACCTTTTGATGTCAACATTCCCCTTCTTCCATGTATCAAGAAGGATCTCTTTGGTGTAGCAACCAGATTACACTCCGTCCATGTCTTCCATTCATTCCAGCTCCACACAGCCAAGTCCTGTTTACAGATGTGTTTGGGGGGCTTGGACATGGAAAAACAGAGTTCGGGGGGAGTGGACAGCCCATGTAGTAAAGGAACACATCAACTTGAAAGAAATGAGGGCACTTCATCAAGCCCTACAGAACTTCACATACCTTTGAAAACCAGACACTCTTCTAGTACACACTGACAACACTATGGTGATGTGGTACATAAACAAGGAGGCACAAGATCTCACCCTTTGTGCAGACTAGCACTGGAGGTTTGGCATCTAGCCTTCCAAATGAATCGGGTTCTCTCAGCCACATACATTCCATCGCAACAGAATGTGTTGTCAGCTTCCCTAATTATGGACTTGGAATATCCCCATGAATGGTTATTGAACACTGAGATGTTCAAGACCATCACTCTGTAATGGGGAACCCCTCAGGGGGATCTCTTTGTCTCTCCCAAAAAGTACCTACTTCCCTTGTTCTGCACAAGGACCCCATCAACTCCAGCGTGGATGACAGATGCCTTGTCTTTCACATGGATGGGGAAATTTCTTGACACATATCTACCTCTTCCTCTGCCACTAAGGTTCCTCGGCAAGACCCAGAAGGAATATCCAAAACTTCTACTTCTGGCACCATTCTGGCCAAGGCAAAACTAATTTCCTCTCCTGCTTCATCTATAAAAGGGAAATTCTGGAGAATTCCTTCAAAACTAGGCCTAATCACTCAACAGAAAGGGCTCCTTTACCCCAATCTCAGTTCTCTCATCCTGACCCTTTGGATGATAAGATCTTAATCCTTACCAGACACAGTTTTTCTGAAGAGGTGATTCAGATTCAAAAGAAGCCAGAAAACCTATCACCAGAATGTCTTGCACATCAAAGTAGAAAAGAATTTCTATCTGGTGCTTTAAACACAACACCTACTCTTTTAATAGACTCCCCCACAGTCCTACAATACTTGTTTTATCTTTTATGCTCAGGGTTGTCCTACTCTTCCAATAAGATTAATGTATTGGTAATTAATGCTTTTCTACCTTGGGAACCCCTTCATATTTCCAGGACAGAGTTTAAACTTTTTGTACAGGGAGCTTTATACATTAAACCCATGCAGAAGCTTATTGCTCCTTCCTTGGACCTTAACTTTGTTTTGGAAAAGCTAACTTTGCCTCCCTTTAAGCCAACTGCCTCAGCTACCCTAAAAATTCTGCAATTTGAAAACAGTGCTGTTGTTGGCATTGACCTGAGGCCCACATAGTCTCAGAACTACAGGCTGTCATGACCATTCCTTCCTTCTTCTTCGTCCACAAAGATAGGGTTAAGCCTCAGGGACAATCCATCCTTCATGCCCGAAGTGGTCAGTGAACTTAGGTTCAACCAAGCTATCAACCTGCTTACCTTCTTCCCTAATCCCCAGAATAGGGGGGGGGAAGAACACTGCAATCTTTGGAAATTCACAGACAGCTGAGGTTTTACCTGGATAAAACTAAGGACATTAGAAAAGCAAATCTACTGTTTGTTTCCTTCATGGAATCCATATTAGGCCAACCAGTTTCCAAACAATCAATTGCCTCTTGGATATTAAAAGCCATTTTCTTTTGCTATTCTCACCATGGAAAGAATATTCCTACTGCCCAAAAACTCACTCCATTCAAGCAGTAGCTTCCTCAGATGCCTTCTATAAAGGTGTTGACACCAGATCCATTTTAGAAGCAGCCACCTGATCTTCTGTTCACACCTTCACAAAACACAACAGTGTTTGCCAGAATCATTTTGCCTGGGCTGTTGGACTCTTCCCTTTTTGGTTTCTTATAACCTACCATCCTTTTTCTGTACAGCTTTGGGAATCACCCATCTATTAAGAATACTGCAAGAGTGAATCAGTCAGTTGTGTAAGAACTTTCAATAACAGTAGATATCCTACCGATCGCTGTTGCAGTGCTCCTTTCCTTCCACTTATCTGCCTTTCTTTACACCTTCACCTCTCATTGGCATTAACACTTCACTATTCCTACAAACACAAGCACGTTCTACACCACAGGATCTTATTTTCAGAGTGAGAACTTGCTTACCTGTTCAACCTAAGCCCCTCCTAGCTGACATTTCTCTTCCTTGGTCTTCTTCAAGCCAGTGCTCACTTGGAGATAGTCTGAGGATCTCGTACATATGTCTGTTTTTATATCCTGATGTGTGCGAGCTGAGATCATTGCTTGGAAAGCTTTAGTACCCCGGCCAGACGTCAGTGAGTAAAACCCATCTTCAGCAGGGATCAGTAGAACATCTACTGTTATGGTAAGCTCTTACACAACTGTACTTTCCTCCTGCTTCTCCCAGCCTGCTCCATCCTAAGCTCCTTCTTCCATCTTTCCTCCCCACCCCTACTAACTCTCATGCTTTGTGTGTAATTAATAGCAATTTGTTTTTATTATAAAGTATGTTATATCTCTGTGTTTGTGTGTCAGCTTTGTAATTATTTTACCGTTTGAATACAAAGGTTGGTTATCTTGGTAGTGCAAATGTGGAGCTGTCACCCAGATGACTCAAATTGATTAGCAGTTCTAGCGCTGGAGGAGCCAAGTAAAGGTAGGAGTAGAATGAAGAGACTGACCCCATTCACTTTTTCTTGGGTGGGATGGGGGAAAGTAGGCCTAGGAATGCATCCTCCATTTGAGTTCCACAGTGGAGACCAGAGAGCCAGTAGTGGCATTAGCTTCAAAGCTGGGGTGGTGATGGGAGGAGGACCTCTGCACGCTTAGATCACAAGCAGAAGTAAGTGATAATCCTGTTCAGAAGCCTTCATTGCACATCAAAGCCCCAAAATATCAACCAAGTGTAGGTAGCAAAATGACTAAAATAGAACCCCTCTGGCCCCAGCATACAAGAGGGCACAACTTTTTGTGTTCAAAATTGGCCTAAGAAAACAGACTGTAAGGCTCTTGACTAGAGGGGGACGAACAGGACAGTGTGGGGGGAGGGGCAGAAAGAAAACAAGAAATGTGAATCTCTCACTGTAAATATCTTATTGTTTAAACAATGCTATTCATTTCACTTTATCTGCTAATTTCGTAGTGCTTTGACTTGCGTAACTAGTGACATTTTTTGTTGCATTAATTTATTACTTTTGTCTGCCTGTTCCATCTTGCAACCCTGGGCTGTTGGACTGTGGATGAAAAGGTCCTTCTTGGATCAGTCGTCTATCCTGGTTAACAAATACAAAAATTTAAAGCCTGTTGCATGTATTACTGTGGCCATAAGGATTAGGCTAGTTTCAGCAAAGAATGCTGTACTATTTTAAAACATATTATTCAATAATCCTTGTCCGGTAGTTGGTATACATTTCTGATAATGCCATTTCATTTGTGAGACTGATCTGAACTGCAGTGGTTTGTGGGGGTAGGTGGGGGGTATTGTTGTACTTTGTTATTACTCTTGTGTACAGTGTGTGTGTTGTCTGCTGGGCTATCACCTCCCTCTTTGCTGTTAAGACATATACTGTATTACTAAGCAAACTACATTTTTAAACTACACTCATAGGTTCATAGGTGTTTAATAGGCTAATGGCCCTAGGGCCTTTACAAGCCTAGCCATGTTATACCTGTGTTCCCTGATTGACCTTGTTTAGATGGTCATAATTCACAGAACAAGTCTATGATCATCACTCAAAATGGTAATGGGATAGTCCTGTAATTGACATTCCCATCCCCTACAGTTTATGCAAAAGAGAGAGAGGGGGAGAACTAGAAAATGTGCATCTTTTGATGTATGATAGCAGAGCTGGTGCACAAGCTGAGTTTTGGCAACTTTCCATTAACTTCATCTTCTAACAGACAAACCATTGGCAGCCAGCACTTTGTCTCCAGTTGGGAAAGGAATGGATTGCCACCTGCTGCAGCTTCTGCAGGTCTCTGGCTTGGACATCCTGTTCATGGTTAATCACAGTAGAACATGTATGCCAAAGTGGACAAAATAAAGTGAAACTTAAACACTGAGATTTTTTTTTACATTGTAGTGGTTCTAGGTTATCAGCATAGTCTCATTCTTGGACATTTTGCATTGTAGTCACTGAGTGGTACAGAATACTATAACTGATCAGCTTATAAAGTGTTTATTTTTTCCCTACAGTGGGCCAGATGGAAAACATTTCTCCAGGGCAGATCATAGATGAACCTATTCGTCCAGTCAATATTCCACGGAAGGAAAAGGATTTCCAAGGAATGCTGGAATACAAGAAGGAGGATGAGCCAAAACTTGTGAAGAACCTAATTTTGGGCAAGTGTTTAATAATTTGGTTAAAACTAATGCTCTTAACATGTTTACTGTGTGTGTGCGTGTGTGTGTGTGCAGCTGCACAAAGTATTGTCAGTTATTCAGTTCTACATTCCACAAACAGTCTGGAGAGAGCTGACCGGTATTTATCAGTGGTGCATGTTTGCCTGAAGTCTTTCACAGGAAATTCTGGCTCTGTATGTAGAATGACAGCTTTTGCTTTAAGATGTGCTGTAGAGAAGCGTGCATATTTGGAATGTTTTAGTCAAATTGTTGGAAGTTTTCTCACAATGAAAGGGTCAAGGTTGGTTGTTCTACTTGTGAAAATTGGTCATTTTGTGAATATGTAATTAAAGATGTTTTCTTTTTTTTACCACAGTGTCTACTTTTGCTATTCATCAGCTGATTGATTACCTGTGCAAGTGGAGGGATGATATATTGTATCAGGGTGTACATGTTCTGAATTCTGTGTGGGTGAAACACAAAGAACATTTAAGCTACATATTGCAGCGCACTTAAGTTGGATCTGATGTAAAAAAGGAAACAAACTGTATAAAAACAACATTAAGCATTCCAGTGCATTCTTCATTTTTACTGGTATAGATGGATTAGTGAATTCAGGGCCCAGTCAGATGGGATGGAGAAACAACCTTTCAAAAAAAAAAATATATATATATAGGTTTACTATTGACATTTCGAATTTGCTTTGGTTGACTGTTCAGAATGTCGACCTGAAATGCTGAATTCGAAATGTTGAAACATCCACCAAGGCGAAAATGAATACATCAACATCCGTAGTTCGATATAGCAGGAGAGGATGTCAGTCACCCATGCTATGCACATTAATGTACCGTTACACTGTACAGTCAACGGTACGTTAATTGTACTGTTTTTCAGGGGGGTAGCCCCCCTGCACCCTCCATGTGGGGGGCTGCCCACCCACACCCCCCTGCAAATTATATATACCAACTCTGAGATCGCACTACAGTGAGGAAATGGGTTAATTCCCTGTTCCTCGCTGAACCATGATCTCCACTCAAATTTCCGAACTCAAATACTCGAACTACACTATCCATTCGATATAGTGTAGTTGATGTATTTGGGTTTGCACAACTGCCTCTTTGAAAACTGCAAGTCAACATTGTCACTCTTGATTGACTGCAGTTTGCAAATCTCATTGTAAACCATATATATTATTTTAGTATAGCATGCATTTTTAAGGTGGATGGTTTTAAATGTGGTAATTGTGATGTACTTTTAAGTATGATGTATAGATTTAATAAGACAACATAATTTTAAAGAATATTATTATAATTAGGAATTAATAGAAATTGATTTAACACTACATGTTTCATGTTAAAAATATTATTGCATCAAAAGCCTAAATAAATTGGTCACATGGTAAGTTTTGACATACTTTTTAGGCCATCTTGATTGGTTGTAGTGAGATTATATTTCAGGTGGATAATATTCCCAAAACCAAAATATTTGCATCTCCCTGATATGAATTTTGGATGTTTTGCTTACCTGAAATAAATTTACTGCTCATCAGTAGATAGGTGTGCTGCAGCTTTTTAGCATTTTATTTTGCATTGCTGTCCTTTTTTGATGCGTTTCTTGTCCCCCTGCCATTGACTCAAGTATATGTAAAAGTCCACGTGTTTGAGGATCAGACCGGGGTGGGGTAGTGAACTGAGCATGCAGTTAATAGTTTGTTATAAGGCTTGTGGTGTTTTGATCTGACAAAACACCTGGCCCTTGTGGTTAATAGATTAATCCTAAGAAGCACAGAGTGTACAACAAAATCTGCAATACTTTAATAAGTAACAAATATGCCTTCATGAGAATCAAGTGTCTCTGTTCCCTGCTGAGGGCCAGAAGGTAGACTTTTCTGTTTTACTGTGCAGTGACTGAAGGTTTTTTTTTGGGGGGGGGGGTGACACAAGTCTTTTTGGGGGGGGATGACACAAGTCACTACAGGAAGCTCTGTACTCCTAATGGGTAAGCTTAGTGGGATATTTTGTTTTTTGAACTTAAGCATGCAGAGATCTTTTGGTGGAACGTGACAACATCTTCCCAAGTGGTGGTTGAATATTAAGCAGAGAGATGAGTCAAAAGCGTATGTGTTTAGATATGTAGGCTTTGTAAAAGCAAGTACTTTGGAAAGGAAATGCCCCATGCTGAATGGCACAGAGCGCAGCTGAAGCACCATGAATCATGGTATTTATTTTATTTTATTGTATTTGTATTTTTTTCTGGGGTTGAACACTGATCTCCATGGACCTTTTTCAGATTCTCCCCAGGAGCAGTGTCTGGTTAAGTGACTTCCTCAGAGTCACACAGTTAGGTAATGAAGGCTGAGAGTATCGAAGCTTGCACCACTGGACCACAGGAAACGGCTCCTTAATCCTCTAAGCCATCTTAGATTTTTGGGCAGTTTTAAGTTGCAGTGGTGACCCTAGAGTCCCTGGTAAGCATGAGCTTGATTTCATTGGGAGTGGTTCAAACAATAAATGAATGGGATTGTTGTGTTTAGCATACAGGAATGCTTTCAGCCCCATTGATATTTCAAATCAGATTACTAAGAAATGGAAAAGTGCAAAGACAGGATAAATTAGCCTCGTGGAACAGTGAGTTACACAAGCCTGGAAGAGAAAAGAAGAGTTCTTTATTATTATTCTAGGTGATACCTTCATTTAATGAGTGAATCAGCCACAGATTTAGAAACTGAATTATCTAGTTCATAGTTTCATAGATTAGTACTAAGGTAACTGCCATTTCAGGCCATTTTAAGCCTAGCCAGTTACCTCATATGAGAATCAAACTTTGCACCATGTGTCTGTAAGGTTAGCACCTTAACTATTATGCCAACCTCCTACCTAAAGTTGAAAATGCCTCGTGTGCGGATCAAAATCATGACTTTCAGACTATGAGACTGATGCACTATCTACTGTCACTGATGGGTGTAATATATTACAATTTCTAGTAACTAGTAATATAACTAGTTAATTTTTCAAAATAATAATAAAGTAATAGTAATATATTATGTTTTTTAGTAACTATTAACTTAAATGTCAGTTACTTTTGAGTTACTTTTGCTTAAACCAGTGGCTCTCAGTGTGGGCGATATCACCCCCTAAAGAGCAATAGGAAACTTCTGGGGGTCCTGGATAGTACGGATTGTAATCAGATGTTACTAGGTAGTAGAGACTTTGAAGAGGCAGTTTGTATAAAAAATTACAACATAATGCTGGCACAACTCATAGCAGGTAGCATTCATAACATACCTCTCGGCTGTACCAAATTCCTCATCATTTCCCGGTTTTGGGCACAAAATAATAGGGTGACAGAAATTCCTGATTGACCCCATTAAATCCCGATTTCGGAGTGCAGACAAGGGCACCGGAACCATCCCAATTTTAAGAGGCTTCAATTAAAAAAAAAACACTCCAGGATGACGGCGTCTTCTCCTTTAAGGAGGAACATTTACTACTCCTTACTGACTACAGGAACAATTGCCGATGTCATTGATTTCTTGACCCACATGTAGATAATGCCAGAGGAGGGGTATAAGGATTCAGGCATCTGTTATTCTAATTCACTTACAAATTTTGTATCAGTATGCATTTTGAAAAATAAGATATACTGAGCTGTTGAAATCTTCAACAATTTAACAGAAAATCAAGCATTTGCCAGAGGTGGGGCAAAAAATGAAGGCAAAATCAGGAATAATTGGTAGGTACAATCACATATTATCCTGCTGTTTGTAAGGTGGATGTCATGTTAGTGAGTTTGTGTTTCATATGTTATTGCCATGTAAAGAAATGCAGTTTTAAGTGCCAGAAGCTGCAGAATTCAGCATCTAAGCACCAAAAATTTTAAACATAGCCATTAGCCAAACATAATGTGTTGAGGGGGACAATGGTCTGAAATTAGGAACAAATTTTCAACAGGGCTCTTATAAACTTATAATGGTTTTAGAAGGACACGTTTTGCGTTAGTGTGCATTTTCTGAAGGATATCAAGAATTAAAACATTTTCGAGAAAGAATAATAGACTGCAGTCAACTAATAATGATAATAATTAGACCTCTACTTACTGCAATAACCATAGAATTCTGCACAAGCATGGTGCTGTGTTAAAATAACATAAGTGCAGCTCATACAGGTTTTACAAACTAACAGAGCAACGCATTCTCTCCAAGTCAAGTAAGTCCATGAGTCAAATGGGAAAATATTTTAACTGTCCTCTACAAGCATACGTGTCACAACTGAAGTTTGTAAATACTAGGTATCTTAAGTCACAATATTAATAAAAAGTAAAAGTGACCGCCACAAAATCCAGCATTAAACTTCTGCTTTAGGGTTGAAAGGCAGCAACTTCAACTCTAGTTCGACTACTAATGCGTGCTATGGATGAAAACTCAGTCCTCACTGCAGAATTTAAACTAGCCATGCTGAGGTAAGTGTGAGTGAGTGTATGAGTGTACGAGTGTAGCGAGTATGTGTGTTAGTTAAACTGGTGGTTCATTTTTCTGTATGAGAGAGAGAGAACATGCGAGTGTTTATATAATTTAAACTGGCCACATGACAGATAAAGTGTGTGTGTGTTACTGTGTCAGAAAGTAGGTGCTTGTATGAGTGTGTGGCTGTGTGAGAGCAGAGAAAAGGTAGATGTGTGTGTGAAAAAGAAGAGAGAATGGTGGTGCATGCGTGTGTGTGTGTGTGTGTGTGTGTGTGTGTGTGTGTGTGTGTGTGTGTGTGTGTGTGTGTGTGTGTGTGTGTGTAAACATACCTCTCAACTGTCCAAATTCAGCTTCATAGTTTTGGTCTCTTTCTCATAAAATTTGTGGTTTTTCTGGTACATCACGGAGGACTGAAGTTACTAAATAACAACATGTATAAGAGTTTCAGACTTCATATCGTTCATAATACGCATACTAACACAAATCCTGTTATTCTGTCAGTTTCTAAGTTTATGAGAGCAATATTTTAAATTCTGTCCCTATTTTTGGGCCTTTGTCCTCCCATTATGTTAGTCTTTGACCAGATTTCTTGCACTAAGAGGTTGAGAGGTATAGTACTGCAGAATTTAGAAAGTAACAATGTATTATGTTTTAAATTTAAAAAGCTGTTATTTTGTATTGTTTTGAAGTTGCATTAAAACTAAGTGATACAGTTATCAAAGAAGAATGCTGCAAACAGCAAGGGCCTCCTCCACACCCATGCTATTTAATTATATTAAGTCTGAGATAACCGTACGACAGAATAAATTTAATTCCCCACGATACCACAATCTCTAGTTGTGGTGCTGCGGTAGCGTTGTCGCCTGACAGTAAGATGTCTTGTTCGATTCTCAGCTAGAGCGTCTTCTGTGTGGAGACATGCATGAATGGGTGTACCTTCGTTGAAGGTTGTGCGTCAGGGCTGGCAACTCGGCACGTAAAAATCTACTGCCAATCATTAGCGGACCGGAGTTCCGCTGTGGCGACCACTAGCCGGGAAAAACCGAAAGACACAACAACAAACACACTCTTGATGCTGGTATACATATCTTATCAACCAAATGTTTGCCATTGCATGTTTCAGTGTTGATCACATTTACATATCTTATCAACCAAATGCTTGCCATCACATGTTTCAGTGTTGATCACAGCTGTTTCACTACATATATGTGGTATTATTGTGCTTCTTAATAAAGCAAGACATTTAGCAGTGCATCACATTCCATTTTGAAACTTTTTACAATATTTTTAATGTGATGTTTTAAGCACCCATTGCTGTTCTCTTAAAGAACAATACTGCTACAGCTTCTACGTATATAATGAGTGCAACACTACTGCTTTGTAATTGAGCTATTTTATACATTCCAGAAACATTAATTTACTGTTTTATTCAGGCATTGTCGTCTCGCAGCAAGAGGTTCTCCTGTTCGATTCTTGGCTGGAGCGCCTTCTGTGTGGAGTCTGCATGTCCTCCCTGCGGTCGAGTAGCATTCGAAAGACATGCGTGAATTGGTGTGCCTTCGTTGAAGGTTGGGCGTCGAGCTGGCGCCTCGGCACCATAAAAATCTACTGCCAGTCATTAGCGGACAGGAGTTCTGCTGTGGTGACTCCTAACCGGGAAAAGCCAAAAGAAAAACAACATTCACTCATTCTCTGATATTTAATTTATCCAATTCAGTGTTTAGGGAGCAGAAGCCCCTCATAGCAAGCAGTGGGTGTAAGGTAGACAAACAAATCATGGGTACAGTGCCAGTCCATAAGAGGACACACACACATACACATACACACACACACACACACACACACACACACGTCATGTTATATATACTCACAGACAAATTTGTAGGATTGTCAATTCAGTTAGAGGTATGAGTCAGTGCCCAGCGTCAGCAGCTACCAGATTTGTTTACAAAACCTACTAATGCACATTAGTGTTTACATAACTAAAAGAGCAGAAGGTTTTCAAATCATATTTATTTTATCCATTGATCAAACTGACCTGATACCACATATTGACAACATCAGTGGCTTGTTAAACCAATGATTGTTATGGCAGACTTTAGTTTTATATTAAGATTAATAGAGTGTATAGTTCTTTTATATATGTTACAGTTACTGATGTATGTTATTTTAATGAATTTCTGTAAGGGTGCAGCTAATGTGACATCAGTATGTATATGCTAGAAGTGTGGTAGGGAAAACAGTAGAATGCAAAGTATTTTACATGCGTATTGCCTACTACTTCCCCTAAGATTTTTTTGGTTAATTCTGTAAAGGGCCTTTAATTGGTGTTTCTGTGTGAATGTATATTTTCAGAGTTAATATTAAATTGGGGAACATTTTCACAATTATTTGAATGTTGGTATCCCACAATTCCACTGGAACGGGCAGAGTTGCATTATTATACATGCAAATTTTATGTTGATTAGTGGCCAAATTTTTGGCCAGTTGTACCTACTTTTCATGGGTCTTCATCCAGATTTGTGATGTCTCCAGTTGAGAGGTATGACTCATAATAGATCATTAGAATTGGTCTGGAGCATAATTTACTTCATTTTTAGCACTGCAAGGAGGTGAAAGCTATTGATGACCTGACTCTGGCCCTGCCCTGGTACTGTGGGACTCTTACCCACTAAAGCACCCCCTAACACTAGGACAATTCTAGCCTGCTAGTGATCCTATCCTTACCTTGCCGTATAATAAATGGCATTGGTTCTCCATACTGCCGTCAGTCAGAATCAAACTCACCACTCATTGGTTTAACACCCAAAGCTCCAACCCACTGCACCAAGTAAGACTCTTCAGGTAGATCTATGATCAATCAAGTTTTGTCTTGACAATTTTTTGTTATGTTCTATTTAAAATTCTTTTCAGGTTTTGATTTTTAGTTGCTGAAAATAGACAAAATGTGATAGGTTTTTATAGGTCTTGTGCTGCTGGCTGTGTATGGTTTGGTTAATTATTATTTGTGACTCCCTAACTATAAAGACAAGTCATCTTCTCCTTTTGGCTGCTCCCGTTAAGGGTCATCACAGCAGATCATTAGTCCATGCTTCAGTTAGGGGTCACCATAGCAGATCATCAGTCCACAGAACAAGTGGCAGTAGAATTTTACAGTATCAAGTTTCCAGCCCAGCGCCTAACCTTCCTCAGCAGGCACATGCACAGACACGCTCACACCTAGGACCAATATAGAATATCCATTCCACCTGCAGCAGGTCTTAGGAATTATAGGAGGAAACAAGAGTACCCAGAGGAAACCCACGCAAACACAGGGAAGATATATAGACTCTGCACAGAAGGCACCCCAGCTGAGAATCAAACCAGAGAACCTCTTACCGTGAGGTGATAAAGCTAACCGCTGCACCACTGTGTTGCCCAGTTATAAAGACTAGTCTGCTGGAATTTTTCAACTGTTAGGAGTTTTTCAACTCCCCTACCAGAGGTGAAAACATATTGGACCTGGTCATCACCAACATGGGCGACAGGTGTTCTGCACTGGAGGTCAACCCGTCACTGGTTAGATCAGACCATAAACTAATCACTCTGGATGTCCACACCATGCCACCACCCCCAACCAAGGAAACCACAGTGAAAAACTTTTCTATAGCAAACCTCACCTTACCCAAGACAGAGGTGGTAAGTTTCATAGCCCCCACGCTAAAGGATAACCGTGTCCAAGATGCAGGACCCTTTACAAATGCACTCTATGAGCACCTACAAGGATGCATGGATCGTGCCATCCCTAAGAGAAGGAAACCAGTCTGGTGGACCCCTGCCAAAAACAGGCTATACAATAGAAGGAGGAAACTTGTTCAGAAAAAAAGCAAATCCCAAGAAGGAAAGACATCCCTGATCAGTATCAGTAAGAAACTAAGATCCCTCATAAAATCAGATAAGGCTAACTTCAAAAGAAAAATAGCTAAGGATTCGAAAGATAACCACAAAGCCTTTTTTAGCTATGTCAAGAATCTAAGTGGCAACTCACAGATATGCTCTGAGCTAGTGCAAAATAGCACAAAATATACTGAACCTACCGATATTGCCAACATCCTGGCAGATAGATTCAGTGCAAACTTCACCCCCCTCACTCCCAAAAGGGCCCACAGCAATACCGGAAAAGTGTAGTGTCCCGGAAATCACAGACGCACAGGTGAAAACAGCCCTTTCAAAAGCCAAAAGCACAGTGTCAGTGGGGCCAGATGGTGTCCCAGGCTGTGTCTTGCACGAACTACAGAACAAACTAACCCCCCACCTAAACACACTGTTCAACCTCAGCCTCTCCACAGGCTACGTGCCCATAGAATGGCGCACAGCAACGGTTATTCCGCTCAACAAAGGAGGGGCCACAACTGACGCAGGTAACTATCACCCCATAAGCCTGGCTAGCCTGGTCTGCAAGGCTATGGAGCGCATCATCATGGAACTCATTAACAAAGACATTGGGAACCTCCAAACACTTGACCCAACCCAGTTCCGCTTTGTTAAGGCAGATCATGCCTACTAAACCTGGTTGACTTCTTCGAGACAGTCACCAAGGCCATAGGTGAGGGGAAGGTGGTTCACACAGCCTACCTTGACCTCACCAAGGCTTTTGACACCATTCACCACTTGGGAATTATAGAAAAACTCACCAACCTGAACATAAACCCCTATGTCACGAGATGGGTTGCCAACTGGCTTACAGACAGAACTCGCATGGTAAGAATAGCGGGCTCCAGGTCCGACTCTAAACCAGTCACAAGTGGTATCCCACAAGGCTCAGTCCTAGGACCCCTACTGTTCAGCATATACTTCTCAGAAGTACAGGCAGACACAGGATGACTATAGCTAACCAAGTTTGCCGATGACTGCAAACTGGGAGCCATAATTGACTCTCCGGCTGACATGGACATTCTCCAGAAGGGCCTTACTGAGACGGACACTTGGTGTCAAAGTCATGGTCTCAAGAAGCGAAATGCCAAAAAATGCATAGTCATCCCGTTTGGGAAAAACAAAACACCCATGAATTACCACATAGGTGGCAGCCCCCTTAATACAGAAGAGGTAATAAGAGATCTGGGGACCCAGGTAGATAGTAATCTCTCCTTTGGCAATCATATTGCCAAAGTAGTTAGGAAATCCTACTATATAGCCCATCTAATTTTTAAAGGGTTTGCATCTAGAAATAAAGAGGTTATAGTGCCCCCTACTCGTCACTCATCAGACCCATCATAGAGTACAATGCCCCATTTGGGATGTACCTCACAAGACACTTCCAACAGCTGGAAAGACCACAAAAGTATCTCACCAAGAGGATTACTAGCCTCAAACATATGTCCTATGCAGCCCGACTGGAAAAACTCCAGCTGTACTCAGTGGCATATCGCTTACTCAGAGGTGATCTCTACCTGACTTACAAAGCCATGTCCAACTCAGAATTGATGGGCATGCTCCACCTAAAGAAATTCAAGTCACTGTGAGCCACTCGCTCTAGTGAGCTAAACCTCACCACAACTATAAATAGAACATGCTGGAGGGATAGATTCCTGTCACAAAGACTCCCCCATGCTTTGGAACAAAATTCCTAACTACATTAGGAAGAGCCCCTCAGTAACACTCTTCAAGAGTAACCCTGACAAGTGGATGGGTAACAGAAAATACACCCCTGGGATCACTTCATTGGCTCTTCTTGACAGAGGCTCAGTTAATTATCAGTGAAAGCTGACACACTCTGGCTAGGCTTATAAATGCCCTCGGGCAGATAGCCTAGTACCTACCTATGAACCTATGTTAAATGCTATTCATCATCATTGTAACATTGTGTATACAACTTTAATAATACACTTATATGCATGTGCTTACTTGTGTACCCCGGTTAGGGGTCACCACTGCGGAACTCCAGTCCGCTAATGACTGACAGTAGATTTTTATGGTGCCAAGGTGCCAGCCTGGCGCCCAACCATCAACAAAGGCACACCCATTCACACATGTCTTTCGAACACCACTCGACCGCAGGGAGGACATGCAGACTCCACACAGAAGGCACTCCAGCTGAGAATCGAACGGGAGAACCTCTTGCTGTGAGGTGACAATGCTACCCCTGCACCACCGCTTAAATCTCAATATTATAATTGATAAACTATACTTATGTAAAAGTAATGTGTTACTTTAGTTAATAACTAGTAATAGTAATATATTACTTTTTTAGAAAAGTAAGTAATAGTAATACATTACTTTCACTGAAAAGTAACTAGTAATAGTAACTTATTACTTTTATAGGTAACTAGCACAACACTGCCTACTGCACTAACAAGGCTTCAAATGAATGAAGTTTCTTAAGAAATCAGTAAAAATGGCACATGGGACCAAATCAACACCTCAATTTCTAATTATGGCGTTTGTGAGATGTGAGGGCGGCGCAGTGGTGCAGTGGTTAACATTGTCGCCTCACAGCAAGAGGTTCTCCGGTTCGATTCTCGGCTGGGGTGCCTTCTGTGTGGAGTTTGCATGTTCTCCCTGTGTTCACGTGGGTTTCCTCCAGGTACTCCGGTTTCCTCCCACATTCCAAAGACATGCATCTGGAGCGTTTCTCCCCGGGCCTCAGCTGAAAACAGGCTCTGTGGAACCTAGTCGGACTTTCCCGGTCAACAAATGATAAATAAATAAATAAAATGGTCCTATAGCATAGTCGGGGCCAACACTGTTTATTGGTGTGGAAGCCACAAACAATCATGTGCTGAAATGTCTGTTATGGCTTAGTGCCATATCTGTGAAAAGGAAGGAGGTCTTGGAAATGTTTTATATGTACAGATCATGATGGTAGATGTCAACCTGAAGCAGTGTTTGGGAAACCAGTAGTGGTACACTGCAGTGCTGACAAGACGGCATACACTGAAAAGGAGGTGTTGGAATATAATGTTGGAGCAGAGGTATAAGGAGGGGGAAATAGTAATGATGCTTGTAAGTGTACCATTGGTCATTCAGACATAAGGGTAACTAATATTCATTCTGCTTGTAGCGTGATGATCATTGCAAGGTGACAGCAGAAGCCTTTAGTAAAATGGTAAGTAATGGAAAGGTGTTTCTGATAGGAATTTGGTGGGGATAGTGTACCAGACAGGATTAATCAGTTTATTAATTGTTATTGCTGTCATGCTTCTGTCTGTGTGGAGAATAGGGAGCCTTCTACTCCCACCAACCTTGTTCACTGTCTTCTAGTGATGTCACTTCACTTTTACTGACATAGAAAGGAGAAAGTGGCTAGCAAACCTCATCCACAGTGCAGACTGATGAATTATTTGCACCTAAACCTGTACAGCAGTAATGTAACTTGACATGGACAGGCATTCTTTAATGGCATTCCATTGTGTTAGTTCTAACTCTTGACAGATTGCTGCATCTCATTTTACCAGATCGATTTAGTTTGTAACTTTACAAATCATTGGTATCTTCAGAATGATGGCTGTTAATCAGTCATATTTATCCTCCTCCTCTGGTAGCTGTCTAGGCCAGGGTTCAGTTTTTGAATCTCAGTCAGTGTTGAGGTAGTTGGGAAACAGCATACATCCCAATATGATGGCTGAACTGGCTTGATTATCTTGGGCTCGTTTCAGCACTGACAGACCTACATACGTATACAGTACTGACAGAAAATACTCAAAGTCTGATTGTACTTTGCCTGTTTATTTCAGTTAGTTCATGACTCAGTGCTGAGGTATTGTTTGTATTTCCCAAAATGCCTTTTAGTGTTAAAACATACTGTGCATATACTTAGTGCATTCAAAACAAATTCTGGCCTAGATACTTTAAATGCTGGGTATTGTCTTTGTAATATATTGGAATGTGCATCTGTAACATGTGCTTCCTTAGATCGCCAAACTGTTGGGTTATCTGATGAAATAACCTGGACATCTGGCCAGGGCACCAAAGCCAAAACCTTCCTAAGAACCTTACATTTGACATATGACCTCAGCCTCTGGGCATAATGGGTACATAAGCAGATGTATGAGCATAAATCGTCAGACTGTCTTGTTACCAGTCTGAACGCAGGCCCTGCTCCCATCAATCTGTTCTATGCATGGTCATTGGTACCACTGGCCTACACTGGTTATTTTGCCTCAATTATGTTACTGTGCTTTCTCTATTAGATGTCGGAGGGGAAGTGTCATTGCAGTCATCAGATTCCCTACAAGGATCTCCACTTCTAGTGTCTTTTCTGTTTAGGTGCAGTGCATGACCATAAAATTATGTGATCTGTCAGTCTTTTGTTCCAAAGACACAAAGATTTTTGTCTCTTCCTTCCTATCTAGGAACTCAGTGTCTTAAGTACCTCACACAGGCAAATATTAAAGACCTTTCAACCCCTAACATCCTGCCTATTCAAAAGAAAAACTTCAAGAGGCCTAGGTCTGATGTCATGACTGCCTAGTTGGACTCATGTGTATCCACAGAGGTCTCAGAACCTGCAGTACACCTGGCATCTGCTCATACTCGCTCTTCCATGACCCTGCCAGAGCTGGTATGGAATCTGCAGTTCACTTGTCTGATATGACTGAAGCTACGTAGAATGGTATGAAGGGAGAATGAAGGGAGAACCACATTTATTAGTTTCCCAAGTACCTAAAGACATAAATTCTTGGGTCACTCATTGAGGTTTGTCAGGTTTAGTCAGAGTGAGCATTGCACATAGAAAAAAGAAAGAAAGAAAAAAAAATAAAAATGTTTCTTCCCTCCAGACATCTAAAGAAACAGAGTGGATATATTTTTCAAAGGGCCTATTTAATACAATATTGGCACTTAGGCCACCTTCTTTTACAGTGCCAACTATTCCTAATACTGTTCCTCCCACCACTACACGAAACAAACACTTAGACACTTCCTCTGAAGATGATGATGATGGATCTGACTCAGATGAGCACTCTTTAGCATATTCATCCCAAATCCATTCGCTAGCTCAGGTGGCCTCTGATGATGAAGATTGTGTTTCTCCTGACTAACTTGTGGAAGACCCTTCATTTGGAGCAACTATTGTTAATGTGATGAAACATTTCAAGTGGGAATCTAAACAGATTTCTGAAGATCATCAGAGATAGTGTCATACATCTATACCGCCTATTCTTGTAGCTTTCTGGAATGCCCTTGCATACACTTCCACTGCACCAGACTACCAGCCACTTGCACCTAAAATGCCTGACAGGTTTTACAAGGTACCTGAAAACCTGAAATTTCTGTACAAAAACCCTGTGACAGACCCTTCTGTGTTTTCCATGTCCATATACAAGTCCTCTAAGTTACTGCCTGCTGCCAGTGCTCTTTCTTCTGATAAAGATAGCAGGGAAATGGACAGATTAGAGAGAAAGGTTTATATGTCCTTCAGTTTAGTCTTTAGGGATCTGATTTATCAGACTCAGATGACTAACTACTTACTGTTTATTCTGGCCAATTTAAATATAATGTTGTCTTCCCCTGGGGAATCCACCAGTAAACCAAAAGCTTTAAATATCGTAGCTTAGGTTTCTGAAATAGCTAGGCACAGCATTTAATGCATCTGTGATGCAGAAAAAGTTTCTTTCAGGTCTTTTGCTCAGGTTCTTTGATTGGGAGGTATGCATGGTTATGTCCTCAACCCCTTCCAAAAGATATTAAGGAAACACACCTAGCCTCTCCTTTAGGCTTATGGATTCATACAATGATACTAGGCTATTGGTTCATAGATAGATTAATACTAGGCTAACTGCCCTTGTGGGCCATTTTAAGCCTAGCTAATTACCCCATGTGAGAATCAAACCCTGCACCTTGTGTTTGTAAGGCAAACACCTTAACCATTATGCCAACCTCCCTCCCTGGAGGGCCTTATAAGCCTACCCAAGAATTTCACCCATGTTCCCACAAAGTCAGCACCTGTTTTCCCTGTCCAGCAGGGACACAGGTGGGATCCCAGGGGTTTATTTTCTCTTTCCCATCCAGTCGTCCAGGTTCCTCTTAAAGAGGGCTAGTGAGGTACTCTGCTTGACATGGAGAGGAAGTCTGTTCCACAGATGGGGGAGATGTTGGGCCACAAATCTATCCCACCAACAAGTTCTATTAATGTCACAGACCAGGTTGAGACCTTGCGTGTGGGTTACGTTAGTGGAGCTTTGACTGATGGATATGCAGCAACTCCAAGTCTGAGTCAGAGAGAGAGAGCCCTGTATGCCAGACACAGGTCACCTATGAGCAGTCTGTATGAGACTGAGTAGAGGGACATGGATTTTAGCCTATCTGTATAGGATAGGTGTTTGAGACTCTGGATCCTTTGTTTGGGTCAGATGCTGTCAGCCTTTTCAAACAACGGTAGAAAAAGATAAAATTATAAAGGACGGTCGACCGATCTCTGTTTCTTCTGTGCCAAGATACCATAGGAATTAAATGAACAAAAAGAACTAGTAAAACAAAGTAAAACTGACCAGCACCAAAAAGTTAAATGTTTATTGGGTAAGGCAAAAATATAAAATCCACTAAGCGCTTTCACCCACTCACTATCCTGGGCATCATCAGAGTGGAATAAACATTCTACAATCCCATGGCTTTATAAGAATACAATTGTTAAAAACACCCCCTTGTGGCCAATAAAAGTTAATCAATTAAGTAATTATATTAATTATTTACATTAGTTGCTAAATGTTGTTAAAAACAGCCTATAAAGCCAAAAAACAACTACATATGAAAATAAATAAAAAATAGTACACCCTCTGAATAATTGACATAGTTAAAATATTGATAAATACGGCACCTCTTTTTTATCCAACCAAATAAAATGTTCCAAAAAGGTCGACAAGCAGGAATCCTTTACCAATATTTATTAGTCACCAACAACAAATGAACGCTGTTAAAACAATCCTTGCGTTTTCGTCCTGTGAGGGACTTCATCAGATAATACATTCATATCAAATCCAGCTTTTATACTTATATAATTAATGCCCTAACCAATCATTCCTTCCAATTAATTTAGATGTAATTGAACTTGTTCATTTTCATTAAATTTAAAACTTTGTCTTAATAAATTATTTTGATATAAATACATAAGAATTCAAATTATATAAGTATAAAAGCTGGATTTGATATGAATGTATTATCTGATGAAGTCCCTCACAGGACGAAAACGCAAGGATTGTTTTAACAGCGTTCATTTGTTGTTGGTGACTAATAAATATTGGTAAAGGATTCCTGCTTGTCGACCTTTTTGGAACATTTTATATAGTTAAAATATTAATAAACTGTATAAAAAGGGAACTTGATGACCAACAAATAACAATAAAAGGAAATAAAAGAAGCCTGATGACATTTAAACCAAATGTGATTTATATTTTAATATACTGGATATGGAAATATGTTCGTTTTATACCAGGAGTGTTGGAAGCATTAAGTCTTAATTGCCACAAACACTCCTTAACTTATAAAAGATTTTTATCATCGCCACCCTTCACATTGTAGGGGACTCTGTCAATAATAAAAAATAAAAATCTTTTAAAGTCATTACAGTTTTGACTGTGTATAAAAAGGGGACTAGTGACTTTTTTTTTCCTAATGTCCCTGATATGCTCCAAAATATGTGTCCTTAATTTCCTTATAATTTTTCCTACATAAAATGTGGTACAGTTGAGGCAAGTAGCAATGTAGACAACCATCTTAGTGTTGCAGTTGCCAAAACCAGGGCATCGAATAGTTCTCTTATAATTGTGTACTGCAACATAAGGTCCATCATTGATGTATTTACACGTAGTACATAAGTCACATTTACTCATCCTAGACATTTTATATAAATTCTTGTCCACGTCAATTTCCATTAATTCCTTTAAGTTCATACCCCTACTATGAGTAAACACTGGACCACTGCCTAAAATAGTTAAAAACCCTCTGTTAAACACACTATTCCAAGTTTCCTGTATAATAATTTTTAATTTTACCGCCTCATCATTAAAAGGGAGTAACAATGCTTATCTTTTAGTTTCACCCTCCACATAACCATCGTCTATACCTCTTTTCACAGTGGTATTTGTTACATCATTTAAGAAACCACCTTTTAGAATGGGCTTGAAAACAGTATTTCTTTTAATGTTCACCTCATTACTTATATTGAATAAGGTGTGTTGGGGATATCCTCTTTCAATAAACATATTTATCAATGTTGACAATTCGGTTAAAAAACAGTCGTCATCACTGACAAGCCTAGATAGTCTCACCATTTGTCTTTTCATTACATTTCTCTTTTGAAAGTAAGGGTGACAACTGTCAAAGTGTAAAAAAGAATTTGAATATGTCTTTTTCTGATAGATGTTAGATTTCAAGATACCGTTGTCTTTGTACAATAAGATGTCTAAATATTCACATTTTTCTTGTATTTTACTAGTGAATTTTAGGAATGATGCGGTTGCACCTATATAATCAACGAATTCGAGAACTTCATCAGTTGTCCCCTTCCAAAAAATCAAGATATCATCCAAAAAGCGCAAATACAGCGCTATTTTGGACAAGTATCTTGAGGTGAAGATCCACTGCTTTTCCCATTCTGCCAGCACCAAGTTGGCGTATATGGGTGCACATCTGGCTCCCATAACCACGCCAGTACTCTGTTTAAAATATTCTCCATCAAATATGATGATATTATTAAGGAGGAGCATCTCCATTAAATCCATCATCAATTTACGTTTTACAGTGTGTAAATTGCTGTACCTCAAAAGACAACTGTCAAACATTGCCAATCCTTTTTCGTGCGGTATAATGGAGAAAAGGTTCACCACATTCACTGTGACCATGACAAATTCATCATTGAAATCTGTTTCTCTAATGACGTCTAGACAGTGCCAGGAATCCTTAAATATGTGAGGCAGGTTTTTTAAAACCTCTTTACAAGTAAAGTCAACAAAGGCTGCCATAGCTTCAGTTTTGGATCCTCTCGCCGACACAATAGGTCGAAAGGGGGGGGTCATTCATACTCTTATGGATCTTCAGGATCCCAAATATGGATGGAATGGTTGGTAATTCGACCATCAAATAGTTGTATTCATCCTTACCGAGCACTCCATCCATTAACCATTCATGCAGCTGCCAGTCAATTTTAGTATAGGCCCTGTTAACTTCATAGCTAGAAACCCTCTCATACGTGTCACTATCATTAAGTAATTCCATCATCCTAGATGAATAGTCAGAATTGGTCATTATCACCACCCCACCGCCTTTATCGGGTTTCATGACCCGATACAAATTAGTGGTTGTCAATTCCTTTAAACAAAATCTTTCATTAATAGTCAAGTTGTCGTTAAAAGTAACCCTAGTCATCAGTTGTCTTCATATTTGTGACTCGCACAACTGTTCAAAAATGTGCACAGTAGGGTTATCGGGCGGAATGAAACAACTAGCTCTTTTTAATTTAAAACTGGTTCCATCCCAAGGAGAGGGATTGTTGGAGAAAAATATTTTCAAATTCAAAAGTCTAGTGTAAAGTTTGAGGTTAATTAAAACCTTCCCAATGTCATGTCTAAAAGAAGGGACAAAGGAAAAACACTTTTTAAATAATGCACAATAGTCATTTGATAAAACAAGAGGGGTAAAATTATAACTACATGTGCTCCCATCTTTAACAATTTTACAAGCTCCTTTCCTTTTAACACTCTTATTGTCATCAGTTACTTCATTATCGTTGCTTAATGCTAAAATACCATTCTCTTGCAATATGTCATCAGTTCCACTATCAAAAACAAATTCATTTACACCTTTAGAAAGTAAAAAATAGCTTGTGTCTACTGGTGTCATACCAGTGTGATTAAAATAACCGTTATCCTGATCCGGTGCTTGGGCATCATCACCAGCTGCAAACTGCCTCTCTGTATCAAGTCCAAAGAAGCAAATAGGTGAATTTAATACTGTCTGTTGTTTGCCTGTCCCATCTGGTTCATGTGATAGTTCCTCTGTCCTTTCTCCCTCCCCGATAATGACCTGGCTGCTGTTGACCCTGATAACATTCCTGTATCCTGTCGGAACATCTTAGGGGCTGTTGTTCAATATAAAATGCTCATTGCTGTCATCATCTACACCACTCTCCCCAGCAACCAAGCCATCTGTGTTGACAACATCAGCATACGATCTAAACTTGTTAAAACCCTATCCGGTGTTAACATTACTGGTGTTACCATTCTTGTTAACACTAAAATGAGCTTACGCTTTATTTTCAGCATAGTCTGTGCTGTCCCTCATCATTTTGTTATGTTTTGTTTCTAGCCCCATCTTAACAAAAATATACATGTCCTTGAAAATTTTTTCAAACCATAACTACTTTGACTCAAACAGTAAGTCTTTTGTAATACTGTTATTTAGGGCAGCAATTTGTTCTTTTAAATTAGCAAGTTTGGTAATGTTATTACGCAAAATTAAATGCATCATATCCATACCTGTGCGATCAAATAGAGCCACTAAATCCTGGTGAATCTCGGTACCTACTTCAATACCCATCGGTAGTTTATAGATCCTCAGCCCTTTCGGTACTTGGTTGATTTTAGCCTATCTATATAGCATAGGTGTTTGAGACTCTGGACCCTTTGTTTGGGTCAGATGCTGTCAGCCTTTTCAAACAACGGTAGAAAAAGATAAAATTATAAAGGACTGTTGACAGATCTCTGTTTCTTCTGTGCCAAGATACCATAGGAATTACCCTGCAAAGCTTGCTTCCTTCACACACACACGGAATCAAGGCCTTCTCATAAGGCAAAAAAAAAATGTCTAGGAAAAGATTCCAAAACAAACTAGATGGGATTCTATATCTGGGATGCCTCCTTACCCGGACGAGTTTGCCTGACTACTACACCAAGAAACTATAGAGCCACTGCCTCCCCAATGTACAAGAAAAGAGTTCTATTCCAGACTATTCCTTGTCCCAAGAAAATAAGGATGACTGGAGACCAATTCTGAATCTCTCCACACTCAACACTTTACTCTTGGTTCCATAGTTCCATCTTTTAAGATATTGTCCCTGCAAAATCTGTTCCCATTCATCCTTCCTCAAGCTTTCCTGGTGTTTCTAGATCTAAAAGATGCCTACCTCCACATTCCTATTCACCTTGTTTATGGGAAATCTCTACGGTTTTCTTCCAATTCTTTAAACTTTCATTTCTGTGCCTTTTTGATTCTCTGCATCTCCCAGAGTCTTCACAAAGTGCCTCACTCTGGTCATAGGTTACAGCAGGACTCTGGGAATCCAGATATTCCCTTATTTGGATGATATGTTGATACAGCCCCTTCACAGGAGATACTCTTTATTCATCTCATAGTCAACATGACCCTACTTCAAGTCATGGGTTTCACAATCAGCCTGAGAAAGTCAGTAATGAAACCAAACCAAGACCTAGTTTTCCTGGGGTGCAGACTTGACACTAAACTCATGCAGTTCTTTGTTTCTCCTGATAAACTGGAAAACCTAACTGTTACTTCCTTTCTCCTCTTTCTTTTCAGTCCTGTGCTGCAAGGGAGATGTTAAGAGCCCTAGGATTCATGGCAGCAGCCATTCCCTTGGTTCCCTTTCCTAGACTGCATATGAGAAAGATACAGTGGTTTCTTCCCAAGGTCTTATTAAAGAGCCAGAAGGAATATACCGATATTGCTGGCGACTCCCTAGTGGCCAAAGCAGCACTGGTTTCTCCTTCTCTTCCAGCTTGCCAAGAGTCAAACCAAAGGCTTCCTTCCACAGTGGACTTGTTCACGCAGCAGAAGGGCTCACTACATCATCCCAGCCTGTCATCCCTCAGCCTGACATTATCAGTGACAGGATTCTTATCCCTTTTAGATAACAGTTTTATAAGGACATACTTAAGGTTCTCTTGGAGGCAAAAAAAAATCTATTAGAAAATCTTATATAGCTAAATGAACAAAGATTTATTATGTGGTGCAGGACATAAATCAGGACCCACTAACAGTTAATACCCCAGTAGTCTTCTCTTACTTGTATGAGGTGCTGCACTCTGACCTGGCATGCTCATACATTAAGGCACACATTCAGCCACATCTGTATGCCTACCACTGGATTCTTCACTTCTGGCCAGACCAGAGGTAAAGCAGTTCTTGAAAGATATAATTCTCCTAATACCACCAAGGAAAGCTATCCCTACTTGAGTACTGCAGCAGTTTTGTGCTGAAAAAAAACTCACTCTCCCTTCTTTCATACCAGAAGCATCTGCTTCTATAAATTGTTGTACTTTGAAAACTATTCTTTGGTTGGCTGCCACCTTGGCTAGATGAGTCTCCAAGCTATAGACCCTTATGACAATCCCTTCCTTCCTTATGTTTTATAATGAAAGTGTGTGTTTGAGGGCCAGTCCCTTCTTCATGCCAAAAGTGGTAAATTAACTGTCCTTCAATCAGGCCATAAGCCTTCCTACTTCCCTAATCCACAAAATAAGGGGGAAAAGGATTCTATATTCTCTGGACTTAGAGACAGCTCAGATTCTACATGAAAAAAATGAGGATATTCACAAGTCAGACTAATTTTGTTTCTTTCCAGAAGTACAAGTTAGGATACCCAATTTTAAAGCAGACTATTGCTATGCGGATTTCTAAATCCATTTCCTTTTGCTGCACTCAGTATGGAAGTTCCTTACCCTCTCCAGCAAAGGCTGATTCTACTAGGTATGAGTAGCCGCTTCATCTGGAGCCTTTTACAAGGGCACTGACTCTTGTACAGTTTCAGAAACAGCTTGCTTGGTCTTTTGTGCATACTTCCACCAAGCTTTACAAAGCAGATGACTTCTGTAACTCCAGAGCTGCCTTTGCCAGGTCAGTTATATCTCTGGGTTACTAGGCAATTCTATATACCTTACATCGACCCTTCACACCTCTTAAGCTTTGGGAGTCACTCAACAGTATAGAATATTGCAACACTGATTTAAGGAAGGACATAGTACAGTTGTGTAAGAACTTACCATAACAATAAATGTACCACTGATCACTGTTGCAATATTCTTTATTACTCCCTTCTCTTGTTCTTCCTTCTTTTAATCCATATGGACCAATAAGGATTACTGTGGTTCTGCCTCTTCCCATGTAGCCGACCAGTTATTTTACCTCTCAGGGCACTTCAGACTTTCTAGCTTGGAGAATCTCAGTATTTAAGCTCATGCATCCACTTATGTACTCTTACACCCACAAGCTAAGGTCATACATTAGAAGTATGACTCTTTGGAAGGTTTAGGCACCCAGCTGTATCTCCAGGTTATTTGGTGAGATAAACCAACAGTTTGGAATATTACATCAGTGATCAGTAGGACATCTGCTATTATGTTAAGTTCTAATACAACTGTACTTTCTAGGTGAATATTTGAGTCTATATTAGATCACCGAACACTTGAAAAAGCGAACAGTGATTAATCGACCCTATGTAAGCGAAAGCTTACAATGTCGAACTGTCAGAACAGCGATTTTTTTTTCCCCAAGGGAAAAAAAAAATTGCTGTTCCAAAAAAACCCACTTTAAACATTACATTAAGTGAGGGGCTTCACCCCCCCCCCTACTTAAATATACCAACTCCGAGACCGCTCTACAGTACCGAAAACGGCAAAGTAATAAAGCGGCCAAGCAAATTCTTTCCCAGGGAAAAAATTTGCTTAAAAGCCGCTTCAATATTTTGCCGTTTCAGTCTTTTAAGTTCGACCAAGACGCATTCGAAAGAATGCATCTTTTGTCTTCTAATAGGAGCCCGAATATTTTAGATACTGTTAGATGTACAAGGAATTACTGGAGTGATTACATACTTCTGCATACCCATTTTATTTTTTTTAAATATTTTCTTACTAAATTGCAGATGTATTTTTGTTAGCACTTTATTGCTGTTATATTGGCTTGTTGAAGTTGCAGATTTCCCATGTTTTAAGAAAGTCCTTCATCGCTGACGGTTATTGTTTTTGAAGAGCAGATGCTTACATTTTAGAAAGTTTTACTGAGGTTGTCTCATATTTGAATCTGGCAGGTTTTGTTTTGAATGTGTGCTGCTGCCACAGGTAGCATTTTGTGGTATAGTAGAATCTGGATGAATGCGTCTTCCCAGTAGAGATGAATAGCACTTTTTGGAAATGTTTGTGCTGCTGTGCAGGTTCATTAGAATGTTGCAGCTTATTATCAGTGAACCTAAAGGCAGATGCCCTACAAATGTTTGTATATTGCTTGAAATCCTATCCTGTTTATAGGTTCATAGAAGGTTACTAGGCTAGTGTCCCTAGAACCTTTACAAGCCTAGCCATGTGTTAATCCCAAGTATCCCCATTTGTTCTTTATGTGTAGTTTGCAGAACAGATTTATGAACAGAGCAGGTCTGTGATCAACACCGGTTACCCTTGTCAATGAAGGACATGAGTGCCATCCCAGGAATGAATTTGCAGTCTCCCATCCAATTATCTAGGTTGTGTTTGGATAGGGTTAGCGAGGAACTCTGTTTTACATGAATAGGAAGTCTATTCCAGAGAAGCGGCAGTCTGTGGGAGACGTATCTGTCTCTCCAGCATGTTCTATTAATGTCACAGGCTGGGTTAAGTTCCCTAGAGTTAGTGACTCTTGTCCCATTTGACTTGCGGATGTGCAGCATTTCCATTAGGGCAGGGTCGGAGATTGCCCTATATGCCAGGCACAAGTCACCTCTCAGCAGCCTATAAGATCTAGAGTAAAGTGACATGGTTTTCAGCCTGACCATCTAGGTCATGGCTTGGAGTCCTTGTATTTTCTTAGTGAGAAATCTCTTAGGTCTCTCCAGCTGCTGCAGATATCTGGTTAGGTACATGCAAAAGGGTGCATTGTACTCTATTAGTGGACTGATGAGGGTTGAGTACAGTGGAGTTATAACATCCTTTGACTTGGATGCAATGCCTTTGCTTATGAGGTGTGCTACACAGAAGGCTTTCCTTACCACTGTGGAAAATTGGTGGTCAAAATTCAGATTGCTATCAACCTGTGTTCCAAGTCTCGCACCACTGGGTTGGAACTCAGGGAGGTGTTGGCAATATTGTAATTTATAGGAAATTCTGTTTTGCCAAAGGAAATAATAATGCTTTTTTTGCATTTAGTTTTAGACCATGGCTTTGGCACCTATCATTAGTTTGTGTTAGCCCTTCTTTTAGTATGTTGACATCATTAGGGGACACAGCGATTGCTCCCAGTTTGCAATCATCAGAGAACTTGGTGAGCCAGATGCCATCTACTGTGGCCTGAACTTCTGAGAGGTAGATGCCAGACAGTAAGGGGCCCAGCACAGACCCCTGTGGTACTCCACTGGTGGCGGGCCTACTGGTTGAGGTGGAATCACCAATTTTGACAATGTGTGTTCTGTCAGCCAGTTGGCTACCCGTCTAGTAGCATAAGGGTTAATTCCCAGTTGGGAGAGTTTCTCAATGATGCCAGAGTGGGGGATTGTGTCAAAAGCCTTGGCAAGGTTGAGATAGGCTGAGTGCACTGTCTTACCTTCATCCATGGCTTTGTTGACATTCTCAAAGAAGTCTACCAGGTTTAATAAGCACAGTCTACCCTTAACGAAGCCAAACTAGGTTGTTGGTAAGGTCCTTGATAATTCTTTCCATAGCCTTGCAGATGAGGCTGGTTAGACTTGTAGGTCTGTAGTTCCCAGGGTCAGTTGGTGGTCCACCTTAGTGCAGGGGAATTACCATTTCTGTTCTCCATTTTGTGGGAACATAGCCAGTTCTCCAGCTATGATTAAAGATAAAACTAAGTGGGTCCACTAGGTCTTGTTTTAGATTGTTTAGTAAATAACCTGGGATATTATCTCGTCCCACTAAGGCCATGTTTTTATCTTTGGAAAGTACAGAGATGTTGGCAGAGAACTTGTGTCAGGTATGCTTTGGGCAAGGATGCTGTGCTTTACAAATGGGTTGTTTGTACAGCGTCGTCAGGCAGCCTTGATCGGACGGATTCAAAGTCTGGGTACAACTACTGGTTCGCCAGCACAACTGCAAGCTCTGGGAACCAAGCACCAGCCAAGCACAAGCACCCTTAGGCTTACTGGCTCACTTATTCAGTACACTGGCATTACATCACAAAGGAAGATTTCACAGATACAAATCCACCAAGGTTACTCCCATACTCTCTATACAAACCCAGGAGAACTCCACCAACCTACCTCCACATCAAAAGACAGAAGCACAAAAACAAATGTCCAATTATAAAGGATGAGCCAGTGAAAAAGTACCATCTAAAAGGCAAGGAAGGATCCCAGACTCTTCCTGGTACCAAGAACAGAAAAAGAAGGCAACCTTCTCGGCATTCTCGACTTGTCCGCTTTACACACCTTCAAACAATTCAAAATGCTGACCCTACAGCAGCTTCTTCCCCTTCTTTATGCAGAGCAAGGAGTCTTGGCTGCTCTAGATCTCAAGGAGGAGGCATACCTCCCGTCCCACTGACAAACTGCAAGAGATACCTCATATTTCTTGCAGGATCAGAGCATTATCAATTCTCATTGCTCATTGGCTTCTGCAGGCCTCATCTCCCCATCTGCGACTGACTGCTGCCTGATACAAGCGGAGCGAAAGCAAGCTGGCAGAAGATTTACAAAGGGGTCATTTATCTGCACAAGCCCTGGGATACACAGTCGAAAAAACAGCCTCTCTCTACTTCTTCTTGGCCTTAACAAAACAGAACCATCGCAAGCCTTGCTGGCATCATCCCTGCATACCAACCGGACTTCCCAGACTGCACTGCAAGAAAACTACAGTGGTACCTAAAAGAATTTATGGTCTCAACACAAGCACAGCTTGGAAACCCAGATTCCCATTATTCCATGCCTGAAGCAAATTTAGGCTCAAACATCCAATCAACAGGAGGATTGCCTTTTCCACAGTGCTCAACAGCCCCAAACCATCACGCCAGGCGCCTCAGACCTCGGTTGGGGGGGGGCACACATGCTGGACAAGTGCATACAAACATGGTCTCAAAACCAGCTGCCTACACACACATAAATCTAAGGAAATGCTGGCAGTAAAACTGGCAATTCAGGCATTCAGACCATTCCTTCAGCAAAGGTCTATTGATGATAAGGACAGACAACACCACAGTTATGTGTTACATCAACAAACAGGGAGGCACTCTCGTTCCTCTTTTGTCGGATGGCACTGATCTCTGGAATGTGGCCCTGTTCTGCACACGTTCGTTCCACCCACTTGCTTGGAAGGGACTCTTATCCTTCAGTTGGAAAAACCTGACGTACCTATGATGATGATAGATCCGATGCATGCCATCAACAGTCAATATCCTCCCGCCTTCCTCTGTGGTGCTCCTATTGTTTGCCCATCTTATAAAGCTAGCTAGGGGCTCTATCTATTAGTGTGTTTGTTTTGTATATATATACATACATGCTTTTTTTGTGTTTGCTCTCTACTATTTGGAATGTTATGGTAGCTGGGGATGGGGGATGGTGAAGTTTGCACTGAATCTGTCAGTTAGCAGGTTGGCAATATCTTCCAGTGTAGTAGGAGTGATTCCATCTGCAACCAGTTTGGCACGTAGCTGGGTATTCCCTTTTAGACTTCAGACATAGTTAACAAATGCCTTATGATTATCCTTGGCTAGGGATGTGATTTTAGTTTTGTAATGTGCTTTAGAAGACTTTACAGTATTCATGATTTTCTTGTTTAAGCTTAGGAAGGAACCAGCTGGCATGGTTTTACTTTACATAGTTTCCACTGAAGTACTGGAAAGTAATCAATCCTCCAGTTGTTTCAAGACATAATGATTAACACACAGGCTAGATGTGGATTAACCTCCATTAGGTCTATATTTCAGCTCATTTCTGTGGAAAAAGTGTGTGCAGTATGACATGCTAATCACTCGAGCTAGCTCATTAGCCTTAAAACGTTTAACACTTTCTCTGCTGTACAGTTTCCTCCTTGCCACTATTTCTAGGGTACATTTACATGTTTCGGAAGTGGGGTAGAAGGTGGTCCATACAGTGTTCAGGTTCTGCAGTAGCCTGACATAACCATTATTCCTTTACCATTTTTCAGTGCACTGTGCATTCACTATCTCTTCTTGTTGCATGAACAGATGGGTATCTTCTGCCTTTTTGTTCGCTACTAGTGTGTGCTCACTGCTATTTTTAAAGCCACAGTAGAATGACGTTGGTCTTCCTTCTCCCATCTAATATGTATTGTCAGTCATTCAACTCTGGTTGGCTTTAGGGGAAAAATCACTTTCCAATGTGAAAATGGAACTCGCCAACCGTTTTCACTAGACTGGGTGACACTGAACGTATGATCTCACTTTCTGGGGCCCTGGAACAAAATGGATCCTCTGCAAAAGAAAACTGATTTTTTTTCCCTATTTGGTAAACAAGAAAATGTCCCTGGCAGAGAGCCATTATTTTTATTTCAAAAGTCCAATACTGTTTTTATTTCCTACAAACAACACTTGTTTCCATTTCACCAGCTCCATTTTTTTATAAAAGCCTTTCAGGCCTACAACTTTGTCTCAGATCATGAGCAGGTATTTGCTTTCAGACCTGACCACCAGCTGATGTAAACACTGCAATGAGCTTCAGTGGGTTTTTCTAACTCTGTGGTTCAACTCAGTGCCTTAACGGAATACGTTTTTCAATGTTTTGTTCGAAACGTTTGTTGTATCATCTGCCTGACAGCCGTTTTTATCAGCTGTAGAACTAGCCTGCCATGCACTTCTTTATGGCATTCTGTAAATCCCTTGGAACATTAACTTCTGAACAGTACTCACCCTTGATGTGGAGTAATAAGATGATGCATGCTCATAACTCAGAGGCAAAAATACTTAAACATGCAAAGTCACATACTTCTGCTCAATGAATGCAATTTAATTTCTGACAAAATCTTCAAGAACACATCTTTGTGACTCCCCCTCATGAATTCTCTTGACTGACATTGTACAAATGTAACCTGGTTAATAATTTTAAAGTTACTGAAATTACCAGCTTGTAAAAATGTGATCATAATTTACATCAGTGTCTGCATACTACCTAACATGAATTGGTCACTGTCTTGGTATTGCATGCAGTATTTTGCTCTGTGCTGTATGGTGTTAAGGGAAAAGTTATGTATGTATACGAGTGATAGAATTCCACCTGAAAGTTGTCTTAACTGTAGGATGTCGTGAAAATGGGCACCTTCTGAGTAGAAATAAAATGACCATTTTGAATTTGTAACTTTTTCAGAAATCAGCAGAGCTGGAGAGTTAAAATTGGTTTAAAGGAAGCTGTTTGTATGCAAGAGTAATATGAAGTTAAGGAATTATAAAACTATTTTGGGAAAACCGGTTAAATACTAAACGCCATTCATGAAAATACCATTTTTCCAATAATGGTTGTTGGATTTATTTATTTATTTATTTATTTTTATCAGAGCTGAAACCACGTGGTGTAGCTGTTAACCTCATCCCTGGACTGCCAGCCTATATTTTATTTATGTGTGTCCGCCATGCTGATTATCTGAATGATGATCAGAAAGTGCGATCCTTGCTGACGTCGACTATCAATGGAATTAAGAAGGTGTTAAAGGTATGTAATAACTTAATACACTATGAACCTATGTAGATGTCTTTGAACCTGTACTTACTCAGACATCAGCAAAAGTGTATCTGTGTAGAGTCTCAGGGATCCCTATTGGTATGGACTCCTTTTCAGCCTAGTATATATGCCAGACTTGTGTTTTGAATGTTGAATGACTCCTTGTACTGCATGTCATAATACTTTTTGAGATCTGAGTTCAGTAAAAGAATACAGAATGTTGCATAGCACTACAAAAAATACTAAAAACAAGGTGACCAGACATGGCTTTGAACTACAATAGTTGAAATTGTTTTAATGTATTTAAAAACAGCACCTTAACATGACTTGCAGGTATAAATGCTTGTAGAAATAATATTTTATTCCTCTGCTTTAAGCAACTTATGTAATCCAGCAATGCTGATTCACAGCCAGTTGGCAGGTGCATATTAAAGGACACTGCGTGTATTCCTGCTGAGTCTCTACCTGGAGTAAACAATCTGCAACATCCAGTATCGATACAGTGAAATGTGAAAGCATATGTGATACCACAAAATGAAAAGTCAGTGACCATTTTTAGGGAATTGTGCAATGCTGCAGATCTTCTATAACACTGGCTTTGCCACATCTAGGTTTTCCTCTAAACAAATCCAGTTATCTAAAGATAGGAAGTAAGGTTCCCATTCAGAAAGTTGCTGATATACAATGTCGACTTTTAAATCAGCAAACAGAAAAGGTGAATAGTTGGAAGTAAAACCAACAACATAAACACCTGCTCATCTTCAATGATGTGTGCTAAACTTGACCTTAACCCCTTTCCTGCTTCCGCCTCTAACCCCTAACCCTCCACCTTACCTTGGGAAAAAACTCTTTCCATAAGACTTAACACTTAGACAAAGTGTGTCCGAAGTCAATGGTAGAGTTTTGGTTAACTGATTGCAAAATTAAGCTATTTATTTTATCATTTGTAGTTTTGACCAATAAGTATGTTTTCGACATGCCATCGTTGATCTCTCATATTTAAATGTTTGTGCACATTGATGTTTCACTGTATCTTTCTGTTATATGTGTACACACACACACACACACATATATATATATATATATATATATATATAGATTCACTTTATAATCCCGAAATTCTGAAATACCGAATTTCAGAATATCAAGATCATAAAGCCGAAACACCACAAATACCGATTGCCCATAATCGCGAAATTCAAAATCCCGACACACACACTCACATACACACAACTGCCTCCCACACACAAACAAAACTAACCTACTTAAATAATCTAACTCCGAGACCGCACAATCACACACACAAAGGCAATTCACACCCACACATTTCACAGCCCCATGCACACACACATCACAACCAAAACACACACTAACATATACACTACAGCACATAATCTACACACTCATACAAATTTACCTGCACTTACATCCATTCATACACCGCAACACCAGAAGCTCAACTTCGGTATTTTGAATTTCGCTTCTGGTGTTTCATGATTCCGGCATTCGGTATTCTAATCTCGGTATTCTGAAATTCGGTATTTCAGAATATCGAGATTATGAAGTGAAGCCATATATATATATATATATTCTACTCCGAGAAGATCGAAGACAGAAGCAGAAGACCGGAATCAGAAGATCACAGAAAGAAAACAAAAGAGACCGACGAAGACGATGAGACACCACAACACCGATAATGCAGAAGACCGACACGGATGACAACAACACACCGAGGGACGGAGATTAGGGGGGAAAAAGCAAAGTGTATATGGGGTAGTGACGTGGGGTGGGGGTAGGCAGGTGTGAAGGAGATTGGTCTGTGGGGATAATAGTGAGGGTAGGGTTAGTTAGTTTAGTGTGGGCTTGGCTTGGTTTGCTTTTGGTTGTGTGTGTTGTGTGTGTGGTTTGTGGATTGTTTTGTGTTTGTTTGTGTTGTTGTGTGTTGTGGTGTATGGGTTTTCGTGTTGTTGTTCGTCGGGTTCGGTTATTCGTTATTATGTGTGTGGTTACGTGTTTATGGTTTATAATATGTGGTGTCGGTGGTGTGGTTGTCGGTGTGTTGTGGTTTTTGATTATGTCAGGTAGAACCATATATATATATATATATACACACACACACACACACACACACACACATATATATATATATATATATATATATATATGCATGTAATTATATATACGTGCATACACATATATATGTGTGTGTGTGTGTATGTATGTACACACATACACACACACACACACACACACACACACACACACACACACACACACACACACACACAGGTAGATCTAGGTTCCAGAAGGAATTTGTTAAGTAATATTCAATCAAAGCTGCAACCAGGCAAAACAAGCTGGCTGATATTTTCTCCAACGTGATGAACAAAAAGAAATGAACCATGTTTTACAAATAGCACCCCCACCCCCACCCAAACCAGGAGCTACAAATAAGTGACAAACCATTTAAAATGGAGAACAGGCAAACAAAAATGAAAAAAAATGTGGTTGCTTACATATGAAAGCAAGGTATGTGAGCATCAGTGTTTAAGTGGCCACAGGTTTCATTGAGTATATATGCCAAGCCTGATACGTGCAGGCATTTAATCTATTTATATTCATTCAATTTATTCTGTAAAACAGTGTTTCCACTATAATCGTTTGTGTGGTAAATTCAGCCACTGAAAGTGTAATCAAAACCTACATCACTGATGTGTTTAAATATTGCACTGATTGGAATTTTTCAGTAATTTTAGATAATTGGTCAGAAATCCTATCCCTAAATTTTCTGTTATTCTTTCCTTACTTAGTGTATTTTTTATAGTTTTTTTTTATTACATTACTAGCTGAAGTGTTTAAGAAAGCATTGATCTGATGTTGTCAATTTTCTTTCATTCCTCAACAGTTGGGTTCGACTCAGACGTTATTTTCAGTTCGTGGCTACTAACAAACTCTTGAGCTCCTCCATTACCCATAAGGCACTATCCCCAACACATCTCAGATCTCATTTTATGCTTTTCGGGTTGGACAGTGTCTGCTGTGAGCTTTCAAGCTTAGTATTCAAAATTAGAGCCATATCATTCTATTATTACTAATATTGCACTAATTACTTTCTTTCTGTAGTTTTTATATGTCCTCCCTTTATACACTTTAGTGTAATTATTTCTACCATCACTGGTAATATTTTTTCTACATCTATCCCCTTTTACACTGTAGTCTTCGATACCATAGTTGATATCTCCTTTCCCTTTTACTTTGTTTCTATCTTACAAAGCTATGTTTTATTATTGTTTTTTCCTATAAAAATGTCTGAAAAGCCATTTGGGTTTAAAAAATGCCAGAAATGTGGTCATAAGTTACCACTCTCTGATGTCACACCTTATGCGTTAACTGTCTAGGTTCTGAGCACCTGCAAAAAGATTGCAACATTTGTAAATTTTTTAATCCTCAGGCCATTGTGGAGCAGAAGAATAAGCTTGTTTTAAAAGGCTTGATTCGTCAGCCTTCTCAGAGGCTTAATTTGGGGCTCACCTTGTGTCTAAGGTACAGTCCAGAAAACCTTCAGATCCATCAAGCTCCTCCTCCCTTTCCTTAGATCCGATTGTGGAACCTCCAAGGAAGAAGCACAGGAAGTCTGGTCTAAAGACTGCTCCTTCACCAAACCCAACATCAGACATGAAAATGGCTTCCTTGGATCCTGGGTTATCTGAGCCAAAGCTTCTACCTAGGACCAGATATTCTCCCTCCATTGATCCGATACCCTCTCAGGTCCCTTCTCCAATTTAGAGTCTCACTGGCATTCTAGGTCTCCATCTGTGGCCTCTTCATCTCGTTCCTCAGAAGTCTGACCAAAGCTGATGTGGATAAGGAGGAAGTTTCTGTCAGCACAGATTCAGATGGGAGTTCTTCCAGCTCCTCCCTCTCCGGGTCAGGAAGTCTTCCATAGCTGTACATCTCTGATCTTGGCTTGTGTCTCTGATCTGACTAGTGGTTTTGGAGCCCTTGAATCTGATTCTTCCAGGACCATCTGGGTCGGATCCAAAGATCATTATGTCTTCAGCTGTGAGACCTTCTTTGAGTGCATCAGAGCAATATGACTCTCAGAGTCAAAGCATCCCTGTTGGAATCCGAGGTGTTGGAGTCAACTCTGAAGTTCTCAGAGCCACCTCTGCCCCACAAAGCTTCAGCATTGGATAGCTCAGCTCTGACCTCTGGTTTGGGTAGACTCCCTTCAAGGCAGAGGAAGCTGATGGGGATGACGCTTGGCTTCTCGGCTCCATCAACTTCCTTCCCCCAAAACATTTTGCTTTTGACGTAGTGGAGGGAGTGCTTTCTACCTATGCAGAACAGACACAGTCCCCCCCCCCCAGATATCCTCTCTGGATCCTGTGTCTCTGTGCTGTGAGCCTCATCTCTCTTCTCCTCAGGGGCAGCCAACCCAAAGTCTCCAGGCTACCCAGCAGGGTATTTCCATTTCTTCTGATACTTCTCTGGGGCACCCTACTGAAGAAGTCCCTAGGAAGAGAAAGTGCAAGAGGAGGCACTTAGACTTCCCTCAGGAGTCAGTCGCTGAAGATACCGATTTTGAGGAGGGGGAAGGTTCCCCAAGATCACTACCTGCTGACGTTTCATTTGGAGACATCCTAAAGATCCTTAAGCATAGGGGTGTTTGGTCTACTGATAACCCTTCCCAAGAGGAATCTGTATTCCTGGAGGCTTTTGGGTCTTGCCTGTCTACCTTCTGGGCAACTCTGCTCGTCAACAAGCCTATTGACTTCATCTTAGGCAGGCATGGAAGGAACCAGACACAGTTGAGCAGATCCCCAAGAGACTACACCAGATTTTCACACCACCTTAAGGAAGGGAATATTGGAGCAAGGGAGTTTTGGTAGATACCATGGTCATTGCAGAGACCACCAAGAAGGAACTCACAGAACAGAGTTGTACTGTTCATCCCCTATGAAGGAGTCAAGGGCCTTGGACAGATTTTGGAAGCATCTTTATACTTCAGCAACATTTGCACTCAGATCGCTGAATTATTTGGCACACTTCAGTATACTGCAGAGAAATTTGATTAATGAACTCTCCAAATCCTTCATCAGGACCAGTACTTCTGAGGCTCAGACTTTTGTGGCCTCTCATATGGCTACCCTACAGTCGATTACTAATTCGCCAATGAGGCTCATTTCACATGCAGCTGAAAGTACTTCAAGGATGGCAGGTTCAGGCATTTCTTTTAGAAGGCATGCCTGGATGCTTTTGTGTGACTTTGTGGAGTTCTTCAAGTCTTCCTTCATCAGTGCACCTTTTGACGGAACCTGTTTGGCCCTAAGGTAAAAGACACACTCTCCAGGTGTGTGCACGATGGAAAGACCCTCTCTGCAGTAGGAGTACATTTTTTCAACCTCTCAAAGAACCTTTTCCAGGAATCAAAGAGGAGGTCATAAAATGTGGTTCAAAACATCCCAGAGTCCTTCCAGGATCCATGTGGAGATAGTTCCCCCCGGAGGCAGAGGGGGGAACTTGAATGGAAGATGCCCACATGGCAGAGGAGGCCCACAGAACTAAGGGTCCAAAGACTCTTTCTTTGGATCCTACCAGTCCTCCTGAAAGGAGGCCCAATTGTTCACCCCTGGAGGCAATCTGGGATCATTTATCCTTGCACCAGAGAGCCTGGCTAGACATTACAAAGGATACATGGGTGCAGAAGAGTATTTTCAGAAGTTGTACAATTCCCTTTTCTTTACCATCTCCACCTGTATGCAAAATTCCTGATGTTCCTCCCAGTCAGAGGAAAGCAGCAACACTAGAAATAGAAAAGCTGCTAGAAAAAGAGTTATCCAAGAGGTCCCACTGGAACAGATAGAATCTGGAACTTACTCAAGATTTTTTTCAGAGCCAATGAAAACGGGACTGGAGACCAATTCTGGACCTCAGCAGTCTGAACAGATCTGTTCAGCACACCAAGTTTCGAATGGTCACAGTTCAGTCCATTCTGCCACTTTTGTGCAAGGACAAGTTGATATGTTCACTAGACCTTCAGGATGTGTACTATCGCATAAAAATGAACAGACAATCCAGAAGGTACTTGCACATCTGGCTGGGAGTCGGTCATTACCAATTCAGAGCACTACCCTTTGGCCTCACCATTGCCCCCAGGGTGTTCACCAAATGTATGGCAGTACTAGCAGCTCACTCGAGACTGTAGGAATTCCAAGTGTTTCCATACTTTGATGACTGGCTTATAATCACTCCGACCAGGCTTCTACTGATAAGATCTCAAGACCAGGTACTTCAGACTTGTTCCTTCTTAAAGAGTACCATAAATTACAACAAATCTCAGTTAGAAATGTCTCAGACATTGGGGCTAATAGGAGCAGTTTTCAACACAGTATCCTTGACAGCCTCTCTTCTTTTTCCAAGAGTACAGATTGTCCGATTCCAAAATTCCTCAATTTCAGGCCGATTGGGATCAATGTCTACGGCAATAGTTCTATTTCAACTAACAAGATTTCATATGAGGATTATTTAATGGATGTTAGCAACTCAGTGGTCAGTTCTTCGTCAGCATATGTCTAATCAGATAAGAATTACCCAAGCGTGCAGAAGATACCTTTGGTGGTAGATCCATTCAGATCAGGTTCTACAAGGCCTTCCCTTCATTCTTCCTCAACCCAAAGCCACAGTGAACATGGACACATCTTAGACTGGGTAGGGGGTACTTCCTGGGAAAAACAGTCCATGGCACATGGTCCCCATGAAGAGGCCAATTTGCATATAACTGTCCTGGAAATGAGAGGAGTGGTCTTAGCATTGCAGGCTTTCCAGTATTCTCTCCCTTTCAGGACAGTTGCAGTTCAAACAGACAATATGTCCATGGTTTGGTGCATCAACAAACAAGGAGGAACCAGATCTTACCCCCTGTGTCGAGAAGTTCTCAGAGTTTGGCAATGGGAGATTTCATCCAAACAATTTCTGATAAAGCACATTCTGGGGAAATCCAACATGATAGCGGACAAGTTGAGCAGATCCATTCTACTACCTCACGAGTGGTCTTTCAACAAGAAAGTGGAGGAAAAGATTTTTTTGTCAATGGGGTCAGTCATGCTGTGAACTATTTGTGGCTACCCTAAACAAGTGCAGCAGATTCTTTGTCATAATCCCCCTGCCAGGGAGTCACTGAGAGATGCTGCCCTACATGATTGCCCCCCCCCCCAGTCTCCTCCATGCTTAGCCTTCAATTCCCTCAATCCATAAATTTCTGCAGAAAGCATCCCAGTTGACGAACAAAGTCATCCTCATTGCCTCTTACTGGCCTCAACAAATTTGGTTCCCCTTCCTTTGGCCTCATCTAGTCTCCCCTCCTTGGAGTCTGGATCCAATTCCAGACCTTCTGTCTCACCAAACAGGTATGATTCACCCAAATATTTCAAATTAAAGCTGACTGCTTGGTTTCTCCACTTCCATTGATAGCCAGACAGCATACGCTGTCTTCCCCTGTTCATCATAAATGTTTGTCTTCCAGCAAGGCTTCCACAAGGAAACGTTATAAAAGTAAATGGAAGAGATTTGTTTTTTGGGAACAGCAGAAACATGTTGACCCTCTTACAGCACTAGTACATAGTGTCCTTGAATTTGTGTCAGCAATTTTCAACAAAGGAGCCAGCTTTTCATCTATTCGGGTACATCTAGCTGCCATTTTCAGTTTTTACATTGGGATTGAAAACTCCTACTTGGCTTCAACTAAACTTTGTAAAGCCTTTATGAGAGGTACACTTCTTTTGAGATCCCCTTATAAGGATCCAACTCTTCCTATGGGACTTAAATTTGGTATTACAAACCTTAATTCATTCACCTTTCGAACCAGCAGCTAAATGCAAGTTAAAAGTTTTGACCTGGAAAACTATATTTTTGGTAGCTGTCACTTCTGCTAGAAGACAGTCAGAACTTCAAGCACATCCTTACTTGGTATTTCATAAGGATAAGGTTTATGAACCACACATCAACCTATCTATTAATTTGCCAGTTTTCTTTTCAAATTTTACAAACAAAGGTAAATATATGTTACACTGACTGGACATTCACTGACAATTGCATTTTTACTTACATAGAACAAAATATTTTAGAAAAACAGATCAATTGTCTCCTTTGCGGATTACAAATTAGGCAAACTAGTCACAAAGATTACATTAGCCAGATGGCTGACCGATTGTATATCCTTTGTGTGTAACGAATTGAGCCTTTCCTTACCAAAACCTTTAAGAGCCCATTCAACCAGTTCCATGACATTGTCTTCAGTTTTTCTATCTAGGGCTTCCATGGATGATATATGTGTGGCTGCTACTTGGGCTAATCTTCATACCTTTATTACTCACTACAAATTGGCTCTGGTCTTGAGGAGAAGGGCAGCCTGCGGCTCAACTATGCTCAGGAATATCCTTCCTTAGAGTCCTCCTGGGATTTCAGGTAGGTGGGGACTCTGTCACAGTTGTTGAGGAATGAATGAAAATTGACATCAGATAAAAGTTATGTACTCCCCATAATGTTCCATCTCTGTTGTCCATTTTCATTCTTTCTCAACTACCCTCCCACCAACCCCCTGGCTTTGAACTAATGACTTCTGGAAGAGTGAGACCTTTTAAGGGAACCACTGTTCCTTATATTGCACTCTAGATATGATTTTCTGTTTAACATGATGCTAATATTTCAATGTGAAGTTGTTCTGTCTCGCCTTCATTCTCACTGATGAGTTCAGAGCTGATCCTTGGCTCTGACTCGGCCAGATGCTAAAGCTTGAGGTCTTCAAACAGCTCATGGCCTACTCCCTATCCCATGATGCAATAGTGCTTCCCTCTGATCGTATTTGCCGCTGCAACAGACCGGGAGTTCCACGACAGCTCTGGCCAGTATTGTTAAAATGTCTTTGTATTTTTCTACAATTCTTGCTTGGTGTTGATAGATAATATAAAACTTAGGATTTTTCTTTACATTGTTGGTGTTTGCTAGTTATACTTAGAATTGGAGTGCTTTTTCTCTGATTTTGTGTCTGTTTCTCTTCTAGACCTACTTATAACAATTCTCTTAGAGATAGTTTAGTTTAAAGCAACTTTCCTGCCTACCCCTTCTTCTGTCTGCTTTAGAGTAGCAAGCCTGTTTTTTTATTAGGGCAGTAGTGGTTCATTTTTTTCTACTATTAGACTTAAATTTGTAAGTTTAATTCAGCCCTGTGGTTGTTGTTAGGGTTGTATTTTATATCTTTGAATATAGCGTTACGTGTTTCTCATAGTTAGTATACCGTAGTTTCTTGTAGTTTAGAGTTAGACCCTGTTTTTATTGGGGCTATTATTGTTATTGATATTGTGTGCCTTTATAGTTACATAGAGTGTGTGCTGTATTACATATTATATAGTTGGAGCCCTACATTTTTTTCTTTGGGGCTATTATATATATGAGTGCTTTACCATGTCTGAAGAGAAGGTTAAATCTGGTTTCAAAAAATGTCCCAAATGTGGACAAAAGGTGTCTATCACAGATGGGCACACAGACTGTGTTTATTGCCTAGGTGAGCTTCACCTTCAAGAAAATTGTACCATCTGTCACTCATTTAGTTCCCGCATTCTCCACGAATGCAGGAGTAAGTTAATTGTGATAGGTTTACTAAAATCCTCTTTTCAAGAAGTTTTGGATAAGGACAAACCTGCTAAGTCATAGGTTCATAGGTTCATACTAGGCTATCTGCCCTAGGGCATTTATAAGCCTAGCCAGAGTGTGTTTGGCTTTCGCCACCCATTTTAAATTAATTTTGCTATGCCCTTTTTCGAGGTTAGTATACTGTGCCTCTGTCTAACAGTGACACGGAAGTGATACCCAGGGTAAACCTACGATCTCCCATCCACTCATCAAGATTCCTCTTGAAGAGAGTCAATGAGGGACTCTGCCTAACCTGGACTGGGATTTTATTCCAGAGTGAAGGGAGCCTCTGGGTTATGAATCTGTCCCTCCAGCATGTCCTATTTATTTCAGTGCTGAGGTTCAAGTCTCTCGAGCGCATAGCTCGATGGGATTTGGATTTTCTGAGGTGCAGCATGTCCATTAATTCCGGGTTGGACATGGCTTTATACGTCAGGCACAGATCGCCTCTGAGCAGGCGGTATGTCACTGAGTAGAGCTGGCGTTTATTTAACCGGGCAGCATATGGCATCTGTTTGAGCCCTTTGATCCTCTTGGTGAGGTACTTTTGGGGACTTTCCAGTTGCTGCAGGTGTCTGGTAAGGTACATCCCAAAAGGGGCATTGTACTCAATTATGGGCCTGATGAGGGATGAGTAAAGAGGCACGATGACCTCCCCTGATATAGATGTGAATCCCTTCATGATTAGGTGGGCTGTATAAAATGTTTTTCTAACCACTTTGGCCACATGGTTGTCAAATGAGAGATTGCTATCAACCTGGGTCCCCAGGTCCCTAATTGCTTCTTCTGTACTTAATGGATTACCACCTATGTGGTAATTTGTGGGCACTTTGTTTTTGCCAAAGGGGATGACTATACACTTTTTGGCGTTTAGCTTGATGCCATGGCTCTGGCACCAGTTGTCTTTCTATGAGGCCCTTTTGGAAGATGCTTGTGTCGGCTGGAGAGTCGATTATGGCGCCCAGTTTGCAGTCATCTGCGAACTTGGTCAGCCAAAGTCCTTCCGTGTTGGCCTGTACCTCCAAGAAATATATACCGAACAAGAGAGGTCCCAGGACTGAGCCTTGTGGGACGCCACTTGTAACTGGTTTGGAGTCTGACATAGCTCCAGCAATTCTAACCATGTGGGTTCTGTCCTTGAGCCAGTTTGCAACCCATCTAGTGACATAGGGGTTTATATTTAAGCTGGTGAGCTTATCTATAATGCTCGAGTGGGGTATTGTATCGAAGGCTTTTGCGAGGTCCAGGTAGGCTGTGTGGACCACCTTCCCCTCGTCAATGGCCTTGGTGACTGTTTCAAAGAAATCGACCAGGTTTAAGAGGCAGGATCTGCCCTTAACAAAGCCGAACTGGGGTAGGATCCAGGTCCCCAATATCTTTATTTATGAGGTCCATGATGATCCTTTCCATAGCTTTGCAGACCAAGCTAGTCAGGATTATGGGGCGATAGTTTCCAGGATCCATTGAGGCACCACTTTTGTGGAGAGGGACCACTGTTGCTGTACGCCACTCTTTGGGTACATATCCTGTAGTAAGGCTGAGATTGAACAGTAGTTTTATGTTTGGGTTTAGCTCTTCTTGGAGTTAATGTAGGGCAGCCGGGACACCATCTGGTCCCATTGATGCTGTGTTTTTGCTTTGGAGAGGGCTCTTACCTGAGCATCTGAGATGTCGGGGCAGCACTCTGCTGGGATAGATATTTGCCCTTTTGGTGGGGAGGGGGGGGGAGAAGTTTGCGCTGAACCTGTCAGCTAGGATGTTGGCAATGTCTGTGGGTTCGGTGTATTTTTTGTCATTTTGGGCTAATTCTGAGCATATTTGGGAATTCCCACCTAGGTTCCTAACATAACTAAAGAAAGCCTTGTGATTATCCTTAGTGTCCTGTGCAATTTTTCTTTCGAAGCTGGCCTTAGACGATTTTATGAGTGCCCGTAGTTTTTTGCTAATACTGATCAGAGATGCCTTCCCTTTTTGGGATTTTGCTCTATCTTGTAGTAGCTTCCTCCTTCTGTTGTATAGTTTTTTTATGGCTGGGGTCCACCAGACAGGACGTCTGCCTTTGGAGGATTGGGTCTTGGTTTTATTTGGGATTGCATGATCCATGCATTCCTGAAGGTGTTCATAGAATGCGTTCATCAAAAACTTTATCTTCCAGCTCATTCTCAGAGTCAGAGCTGAGAAGGGGCTCAAGGATATCCAAATTTAGCCAGACTACCACCACGGCTCCAATGGCTACAGAACTGGTTGTTGTCAGTAGGAGCCGTCCCCAGTATTGGAACTGGTATCTCCTACTCTAAAGTCTCCAATTTTACAGTCAGAGGCCTCTTCTATAGCTTCCCGGTCCTCAAGACTATTGGATAAGGATGTGGATCAAGTGGTGCACAGGCTTTTGCAGTCAACAGGTGCTAGAAAAAATTCTGTCGGGATCGACCCTTAGGGCTTCGGAACCGACCAAGACCCAGCCCATTTCTTCTGTTCCTCCTCCGATTCGACCTGAAGTTTAGGAGCTGGAGTATTCGGAACCGATGATTATGGAACCGCCAGAGCCAACACCCCTGGGGCTTTCAGTTCCGACTACTCTGACTTTTTCAGTACATACCTTAGCGTCTACGAGCTGACACTCACCAGTTGGGTCCGGAGAAGATAGTCGTACCAATATTTCAGTGGCAACTCTGCCTCTCAGGCCCTCTGCTCGGGTGAGTTCGGCACCTACCTCGGGCTTGGAGCCCATGGCTTAAACGCCGCAGAGACTGCCTGCTTCTACAGATCCAGGCATCTCTTCGGATTGGAGCCAGAGGGCCTTCGATGCTATGAGGGGAGTGTTGCCCTCTCAGGCACCCATGTTATCGGTACCAGCAATCTCCTCCCCTAAAGCTCCTGTGTCTGCCTCTGTTTCACTGATCCCTCAAAACTGTAGAGACCCGGAGTCTCAGGTCCTCCCATCAGGTGAGCCCTACTGTTCTAGGGCCTCCCCAGAAGCTCCCACTGAGGAGGTTCCCAGGAAGAGGATTTGTAAGAGGAAGCATCTGGATTCCCCACAGGAATCCATCACATCAGATACTGACTTAGATGAGTCAGAAGGGTCCCCATGGTCCCCATCTGAAGATGTATCTTTTGGTGATATCTTAGAAATACTGAAACAGAGAGGTGGCTAGAAGCCCCTTAACCCTACTGATGATGAGTCAGTACTCCTGAAGGCTTTTTGGTCTCAACCCTTCACCTCTTGGGTGACTCTGCCTTTTGATGAGTTGATGGACCTTCTCTCTCGAAAGGCGTGGGAGTCCCCAGATACCATAGAACCAGTCCCTCGGAGGCCTAACAAGTTTATAACATCACCCCAGGACAACTCTTTCCTTACCCAAGTAGTGCCCGTTGATGCTGTGGTGGTGGTGGTGGCCACCAAAAAGGAGTTATCGGAGACCTCCACATCTGTTCACCCTCCTAATAGAGATTCTAGGATCATGGACAGATACGGAAAGTGCATGTTTAGTTCAGCGGCCTTTACTCTTCGATTCCTGAACTGCCTTACACATTTTACTCGACTGCACAGAGATCTCCTTAAGGAGCTGGGAGATGCTCGACAGGGTGCTGTAGCTGCGAGGGTCTCAGACAAGGTAACCAGCCAGCTTGCTGCACTAAATTCCCTTATAAACTCTTCCATGCATCTGATTTCTTATTCAGCTGATGGAACGAGTAGGGCAGCGGGTACAGGAATTGCTCTTAGGAGACACTTCTGGATGCGCTTATGTTCCTTTGCGGAGCCCTACAATTCATCTTTTGTGAACACCTCCTTTGATGGTTCATCACGCTTTAGACCAAAAGTGAAGGAAATGCTTACCAGGTGTGAGCAAAATGGAAAGACTCTATCTGCCGTAGGAGTCCATTTTTCCACCCCTACTAGAGCTTATCCTAAAGGTTGTAAAAGTGGGAATATGTGGTTCTGTAAAACCCAAGGAGCTTTCTTTGACACACGTGGTGAAACCCCCTCTAGAGGCAGAGGAGGCAGTAATGGAAGACGCTGTCCACACGACAGAGGGGGCCCGCAAAATCAGGGTGACAAGGATCAGTTCTTTGGAAAACACTACCAGCGCTCCTGAAAGGAGGCCTGTCTGTCCATCTCTGGAGGCAGTCGGGGGACACTTACCTTTGTACCCAGACACATGGCTAAAAATCACAAAAGATCGTTTGGTACAAAGCATAATATCCAGAGGATACACCATTCCCTTTGCTACCCCTCCGCCCCTTGTGAAGAAAATCCCAGACGTCCCACACAGTCTCGGGGAACAAGCAACCATAGAGATTGCAAGGTTGCTAGAAAAAGAGTCATCCAACCAGTCCCAGCAAACCAGAGAGGATCCAGAACTTACTCAATGTTTTTTTCAGTTCCAAAGAAAACAGGGGACTGGAGACCCATTTTGGATCTCAGCAGGTTGAACAAATCTGTCAAAAAAACAAAGTTTCAGATGGTCACGCTACAGTCTGTACTTCCCTTTCTAGGGAAAGACAATTGGATGTGCTCAATAGATCTCCAGGATGCGTACTACCATATAAAGATGGCCAGACCATCCAGGGATTGTCTGTGTTTTCTGCTTGGAGCCAGTCACATTCAGTTTCGAGTTCTGCCCTTTGGTCTCACTACAACCCCCAGAGTGTTCACCAAATGCATGACAGTAGTCACGGCTCAGCTGAGATGGTTAGGATTCCAAGTATTTCCATATTTAGATGACTGGCTCCTCACTGCCACCACCAAGCATCAACTCGTACAAGCAAGGGATACGACCTTAGATCTTTACAGTCGATTGGGGATTACTGTAAACTGGGACAAATCTGCTTTACAGCCATCCAGACGTACCATTTTTATAGGAGCAGATCTGGACACAGTTTCCATGACCATAAAACTTCCAATGGAAAGAGTGGTGAGCCTTCAACAAGTAGTTCTGGACCTCATCCCCAAACAGAGAGCCCCAGCTTCAGTAGTGCTCAAATTACTAGGGACCAAGGCAGCAGTCATCATTGCCATTCTGTTAGGCTGAATGCATATGCGGATATTGCAATGGGTCCTATTCACACAGTGGTCCTATCAGGAACTTCCAATGTCTCATCCCATTATAATAGCAAAGTCATGCAAGAGGGATCTTCTTTGGTGGCTGACCTCTCCTCAAGTGATATTAGAACATCCCTTTGTTCTACCACCCCCTGTTACCATTGTGATCACAGACTCCTCCCTAATAGGGTAGGGGGGGTGCATTTTTAGGGAAGGACAGCCCATGGCACATGGGAGAATCACGAGTCTCATCTGCATGTCAATGTCCTAGAGATGAGAGCGGTACTTCTAGCATTGCAGTCCTTTCAAAACTTTCTCCATCTAGGGACTATTGCAGTACAAATGGACATCATGTCAGTGGTCTGGTATGTAAATAAGGAGGAACCCGATCATACCCCTTATGTCGAGAGGCCCTGGCAGTATGGCAGTGGGCAGTATCCATCCAGCGCTTTCTGATACACTGGACCTCCTGATAGCGGATAAGTTGAGCAGAGCAATTCTGTTGCCTCATGAGTGGTCCCTGAAAGAAGTAGTAGTGGAATGGATAATTCCGCAGATGGGGCCAGCCTTGCTGCAACCTTTTTGCAACCCCCACCAACACCAAATGCAGCAACTACTTTGCCCTGATCCCCAATCGGGGAATACCCCAAAGGATGCACTTGTACACATTTGGCCCCCGGGGCTTCTTTATGCCTTTCCCCCGTTTCCTCTGATACCCATATTCCTACAGAAAGCCAGCACAAGGGCCATTATTCTAATAGCCCCTTACTGGCCTCATGAAATTTGGTTCCCCTTTCTTCAGCCTCATCTACTGGAAGAACCATGGATTCTGGACTCTGTTCCAGATCTTCTGATGGATTCATCAGGGGCTCTTCATCCTGCACTTCATACCCTAAAGTTGACAGCTTGGCTGCTCCAGTTCCACGAATAGTCAGGTTCCACAATCTGTCACCTGCAGCACAGAACATCCTAATCTCTTCTCATAAATCTTCGACCAGGAATCTATACCTTAACAAGTGGAAAAGATTTTCCATATGGGCATCACAAAACAACGTTGACCCATATATGGCTTCAATTTCATCCATTTTAGAGTTTCTGACTAAACTGTTTCATGAAGGAGAGACTGTGGCAGGATTCAATTGGCAGCAATTTCTAATTTTCATATAGGCGATCAAGAGACCCCCATCATGTCACACAGACTTTCTGAAGCCTTCCTTAAAGGTACTAGTCACTTGAGACCACCTATTAGAACCCCAGTTGCTCCATGGAATTTGAATTTATTTTGTGCTCTCACTGATCATTTACCCCTCTTTGAACCTGCATCATCCTGTGATTTGAAATACCTATAATGGAAGACCATTTTCCTAGTAGCTATTGCTTCCGCTCAAAGAATTTCGAAATTACATGCCTTGTTCATCAAAGCCCCATACTTGATTTTTCATATCAACAGAGTAACGCTGAGAACAAATTCTTCATTCCTACCTAAGGTTTGTTCTGAAACAAATCTTAACCAGACTATAGAATTACCTGTGTTTTTTCCCAAATATACTAACAAAATGGAACGCATGTTGCACAAACTTGATGTCCATAGGCAACTTTGATTCTATTTAGACAGAACTAAGGACTTCAGAAAGTCGGATCAACTTTTTGTCTCCTTTTTCAGATTCAAAGAAGGGTACTCTGGTGGTAAAAACCACTTTGTCAAAATGGTTGTCAGATTACATTTCTTTCACATACAGCTCTACACACATGGCACTAAATCATAAAGTTAAGGCTCACTCGATCAGGGCAGTTTCCATATCTTCAGCCTTTCTAGCAAGGCTCCCTATAGATATCATTTGTGCAGCAGCCACGTGGTCCTCAGCTCATACCTTTATCACTCATTACAAATTGGATAGGACCTCCAGCGACAGAACCTCCTTTGGTTCTGTGGTTATGAGGAATATACTTCCATGAGCCACCCAAGAAAATGGTGCTTGGGAGAAAATGGTGCTTGGGATGCTAACCCATCAGTGAGAATGAAGACGAGATAGAACAATTTCACATAAAGAAGTTATGTACTCACCATAACGTTCCATGTGAGTTGTTCATCTCGCCTTCATTCTTGCATCCCACCCACCAACCCCTTACCTTTAAAGTCTTGAGGGCCGGGAAGTTCAGACAACTTATCTATGGTATCCTTATTTCAATTCCTATGTACTGTAGTTATCAGTATGATTGGCTCCAAACAAGATCTGAGGGAAGCACTATTGCATCATGGGATAGGGAGTAGGCCACAAGCTGTTTGAAGACCTCGAGCTTTAGCATATGGGTGAGTCGGAGCCGAGGACTGGCTCTGAACCCATCAGTGAGAATTAAGGCAAGATGAACAACTCACATGGAGCATTATGGTGAGTACATAACTTCTCTTTTTATTCTATAAGCCAGCAAACAAGATCTGAGGTATGTTAGGGGGACATAGCATTATGGGTAAGGGAGGAGCTCAAGAGTTCGTTACTGGCCATAAGCTGAAAATAATGACTGAGTCGGACCCAAGGGTCATATCCGAACCCAAATTTTGGGGAAGAATGACAATGGACAAGACAGATGGAACATTATGGTGAGAACATAACTTTTTTTTTTTTTTTTTTTGCATCAAATACTTCAATATTCTGAATTCCAGATCATTGACATTTTGGTCACATTTGATAGTCAGTTACATTAAACATTTCAGATATTTCATCGGTACCAACTCATTCAATCAAATTGTCCCAAATTCCTGGGGGAGGAAGAAAACACTTTATCTCATTCTTACAAGTATTTCCTTTGCCTGCATGTCATTCTTTCCTTGATCAAATTTGAAAAATAGACAGTCATTGTTTCTCTCAAAATTAGTACCAACTTGCCCACAAATTCAGCTACACTGAGGGACTACTCCAAAGCAATCCTTACATCCCTATCTTAGGGCCTTAAGAGTTTCAACAGTGCTTTTCCAGTGCTGACCTTTATCTCTAATGTTACCACATTCACTCATGAATCAACCAATATGTAAGCCATTACTTACTAGCCATAAGTATGCTGGAAAAATGAAGGGAAAGTTCTGTGGCGGAATCCTGTCATAAACTTTATAATAAGAGAAAATAAATGTTTCATTTAAATATGCTATCATCATCATCGAGGACAAGGAGTACGTGTAAAAAGCAGATTTGCAGGGATCTGAATTGTATCATTAGAAAGAAGAAGGCTGACTGTGGACTTAAGTGAAGGTTGGACAAGAGGTGATGAATTTTGGAGTACGTTTTACAGATAATGGCGATGTTCTGCTGTTTAAGCTCTTCTGTAGAGTTTGTACAAGTGATTTGAAGTAGCAGTCAATTTTATATGAAATGGCTGCTTGAAAAATTAATCTGACTTGTTTAGACTACAGGCTTTGGACATTACAGGTAGCCCCAATTCTAGTTGCCTACCGAGTGGCACACAGGACCCTCAGGACCCCACCAGTGCGAACGCATAAGCAACGTTTATCCCCATAAAGAGACTCAGGGTAAATAAATATCTACCCCTTCACTGTACTTTGCCAAGCACCTTGTACAGCAATTAAGATACCAGGCTGAATTGAATTAAATATACTGAGCACAGGTTCCTTCTACATTAAAATCAACAGAAAAGAAACAAAAGTAAAGGAACAATAACAGAACTTAGGAAGCTACCATTAAACTGGCTTCCTCTAAGACCCAGGGAAATCCTGTGGTGTAGTCCCCTCTTCGCCTGGCTTGCTCCCCTCCCTGCCCCTATTCCCACCCGCCCCACTACCTCTACATTTATTTGGTCATCAAGCCCATCCCCATTTCCACCACCCAATCAGAACTGTCCACTCCCCATCTCTGCCACTCGCCACCACCAAACCTAACCCGCCCACCTACCGAACTTTCTACATTTAACTCACGCTACTACTACCTCTAGCCTCCTGCTGACTAGGTATCGCCTAGCCCTACTGACGCTGAGATCTCAGCCTCACCATGGACAAAACCTCATTTACCACCCTCCCCCTAGTTCTTTTACTCCTCATTTTACCGTATCTCTTAACAGCCTATGAAGCACAAGCCCTAACTAGTATCTACCTTCCTAAGGGTCAGACCTCCTTGTATTCCCAATCTACCACTACTCTTATCCCCCCTTCTCCCTACCCTATTACTCACCTCATTCCTAAAAGTACACACTACATGCTTAGGTACCCTAAAGTATCCACATTTAGAGAACAGCTTAAACTACTAATTAGACTACAAAAAATACTAGATTATTTGAAAAAATCCATCACTAATGACGGAGACATCCACCCTAACCCAGGCCCTCTTAGTGGCCCAGACCCTAACCTCCACCATGCAACCAGCAGACCTGCGGACTCCCTTTTTTTGCTCCATCTCAACATTAGAAGTATTAACAATAAAGTACACAGCTTACATGCTATGCTTGATATCCACTCCCCGGACATAATGTGTTTATCAGAAACTTGGCTCAAACCAAGCACCAAGGATGAGGAAATTATCCCTCCTGGATATAACATCATCAGGGCGGATCGTACAACCAAAAAGGGTGGCGGAATAGCTGTGATGTTCAAGAACTCCTTGAGCATCACAACAAATTCACTGCAACCCCCAAAAGTTCCAAACCTGGAACTGATTGCTCTTAAGATATCCCTAAACAGACATAAAAGTATTAATCTCATAGTAACCTACCTACCACCAGGCAAAAATGTAGAAAATCTTGAACAAACCCTTAGTTGGCTTGCTAATAACTATCCACAAGAAACAATAATATTAGGTGATGTCAATATAGACTGGTCTCTCTACTCGGCCCAATCAAATCCACTCCCCATTAACTTACATGGTTTTTCACAAAATATTCTTTCTCCCACTAGAATTGGACATGCACAGCAAAAGGAGAGTATAATTGACTGGATTCTCACTAATAGGAATTCAAATAGCTATACCACAGGGACCCTGCCCAATGACCTTAGTGACCACCTTGCTACCTTCATTATAAAACACAAATGTTCAAATAAGACTCCCATAACTAGATTAGTAAGGTTTAGCAAAAATTTTGTCCCTGACCAATTCCTAGCTGATCTCAAGGCTTGTAACTGGCACATCCTAAAAACCTTATCCTTAGACGAAAGTGTCTCATACTTCAACAACACTTTCCTCAAGATACTTAATTCCCATGCTCCTAATCGACTTACGAGAACTAAAGAATGTATAGCACCCTGGCTAACACAAGAAACTAAATCCAAAATTAGAATTAGAGACCAGGCCTGGAAAAAGTGGAGAACCACAAAAACCCCTTTAGACCGCATCAAGTTCCTTCAGCTAAGAAATTCTACCAAAAAAGCTGTTAAATCTGATAAAAAACAATATTTTTGTCACCTCCAAGACAAACATCAGTATAATCCTAAAAAATTCTGGGCAGGTTTTAACCGCTTACTTCATCCTGGTAAGTCTACTACCCCCACCCCCGACAAACTCATTGACAATGACCCAACAAAAATAGCCAATTCCTTTAATTCTTTTTTCATTGAGACCATCCAGTCCTTTGCCAGCAAGCTTCCCTCGCCCCCCTCAGTGTCAACTCCAATTACAAATACTACCCAAATGACCTTTAACCTACAACCCATCTCCACCTCCTTCATTCGCACCCTCTTGAAAAAATTGAAACCAACCACCGGCTGATCAGCTCCCTGCCAAATACCTACAAATAGCATCTGATGCCATAGCCTACCCGGTATCAATCTTGATCAACGGACCATATCTGAAGCATCTATTCCTCTATCTGGAAAATCTCTTATATCATCCCTCCACAAAGGAGGGCCCTCCACTGAAACCTCTAACTATAGGCCCATAGCCATACTGTCTCCCTTAGCCAAAATTATGGAACGCTGTGTCCATAAACAACTCATTACCTACCTCACACATAACAACCTCCTATCAAATACCCAACATGGCTTCGCCCCATCACAGCACAACCACTGCTCTTCTTTCCTTTGTAGACTCAATCAACCACAATCGCAACAATAAACTAATATCCTCTGCGCTCTTTCTAGATCTGTCGAAAGCCTTCGATATGGTCAACCACCAACTACTGCTTCAGGCACTGGAAACATTACATCTTAGTAAACTAACCATAAGCTGGTTTAATGCCTATCTCTCTAGTAGAAAACAGGCAGTCCAGTGGCAAAACAACCTATCAGACCTACTCCCAACTAATATTGGTGTCCCCAAGGATCTATCCTTGGTCCCCTTCTTTTCTCCATATTCATAAATGGCCTACACTCAACTATTCCCAAAGCCACCTGTATTCAATATGCAGATGACTCTACACTAATCTGCTCTGATGAATCCTCGCCAAACTCCAAACCTCAACCCAAAACTGCTTCTCTGCTGTCGAAAAATGGTTCTTGGAACTTAAACTCTTACTTAACCCGCCAAAACCAAATTACTTCTCTTTTCCCCACCTCAGTGACTGCTCAAACTATAGAACCCCTCAACACCAACAATTCCACCTTCCATGTGTCCTCCAACAATGGGACCATTATCTACCCTGTATCCAATACCAAATTGCTAGGGGTGACCATAGACCATAAACTTAAATTTGATATACATGTAAACTTAACTATTAAATCGGTTAACAGAAAACTTGGGTCGATGTATAGAATAAAGGCCTTCTTAACTCCGCACACCAAACTGACTATTGCCCGAACTCACCTACTCTCCACCCTCCTCTATGCCTCCCCAATATTCTCCTTCCTAAACAAGAAAGAACTTAATAAGCTAACAACTACCTATAATCACATAGCCAGATTCATAACAGGAACGCCTTATCGCACTCATCACTGCCTAAATTTAAGGTCTCTTGAATGGCTGGAACTGTCCAATTTACTCAAATTCAACCAGCTTTCTGAGGCTTTTAAAATTATTAACCATCCAGGTAATACTCCCTCACTTAACAGAATGCTTACCCAGTACTCCAACCTTAACTCCCTCAGGTCTTCCAAAAGTCTTCAAGTAAGGACCATTAAATCGAACAATGCCGGTGGTGATGCACTATATGCCAATTCCATTGGCAAATCCTGGAATGCACTACCAAACAACCTAAGACTTATGCCCTCTCAGCACCAATTTAAATTACATCTTAGAGCATACTTGAACTCCAAATGGTTATGCCCTTGTTCCTCTCCAGACTAACAAGCTATTGCCCCAGTCGAAACTAGGCCTCTCTTAGCCTCTGCCTAACCCAAAAACCAAAGAACACCCTATTCTTGTCCTCTTTGTCTGGCTGTTCTAATCTGTACCTTGTTAAATCATTTAATATTTCTTGCTTTCTCTTATTTGGTCTGTAAGCATCAGTGTATTTATTTGTACTCACTTGTCATAGTCTTATTATTGTAAATGTATTAATCAGTATATTATCTTGTGTAACAATAACAATGTTTTTGTTAATCTAACTATGACCTTGGAGCTTTTCTCCCCGGGCCTCCACTGAAAATGGACATGCATCCAGTTGGACTAGCCCGGTCAACAAATGTAAAATAAAATAAATAAAATAAAATAAAATAAGTTAGATAACTCTTTGAAATATAATCATAAAACTTTTTCACCTCTATAAGTAAATGCCCTACACTGCAACAGACTCAAAGTGAATGGTAGCATTTTGATATCAAAGCCATTGGCATATTTAACTCAAATTTTCCCCTCATTCACACCCCGGTACCCCCCCCCCCCCACAAATCTTTTAACATTGCTTCTCCCATTTTCTTTGTGGACCAAATTCTGGATTCTGTTAAAGAAAAATAAAATGAACAGCTCCAAGGCCCTGGACAGTATACCAGGATGCTTTGTTTGTGTTAGCACAGAGTGCATTATTGCTGAATCCCTCCTTAAGCTTTAAGTTCTGTCTCTCCAGAGGACATGTGCCTGAGCTCTGAAGAACAGTGGTTGGAGTGCCTCCACATTAAGATGGTGTTATAAGCGCCCCTGCAAATTATCATCCCTTTAGCCTCACTAGTATTACTTCTAAAATCATGTTGTGGATCTTAGTCATATTAGCAGTGAAGTTGATAACTTCCAAACACTAAACTAATAAGTACAGTTTTGTGAAGGGTAGGTCTTACATTTGGCTGACTTTTTTTTGAGGGTGAAACTGATGCCATCGATAGAATCATCTTCACCATGCTGCTAAGATCTGCATTGCTAAGGCATGAATACAGTTTTCATGCAGGCATTGTTGATAATATTTTACTAGGCTAAGTATTAATTAGCTGTTTAGTAACACGCGCAGGATGAGAGTTGGTGTTACCTTCTTATCTAGTATATTTCATTAATGAAGTTCCTTAGGGTTGTGTGCTGGGTCCCACTCTGTTTGGCATATGCTTTTATGATGTAAAGATGAATATTAAAGGTTTGTGTTTGCCTAGATTTGGGGAAGAATTCAAACTGGTCTTGGGAGAGGGGCTAGCATAATGGTTAAGGTGCTTACTTTAGAAGCACAAAGTGCATGGTTTGATTCTCAAATGGGGCAATTGACTAGGCTTAAAATAGTCCATGAGGGCAGGTAGCCTAGAAAAAAAATCTATGAATCTATGTACATATATACATTATTGATTATTCCACAAACTCATATTGCACAAAAGGGACTAGATGGGGTCGTCACTTGGAGTTCTGACCATGGCCTTTGAAGCAATGCAAAAATTCTGTGTGGGCAAATTTTAGAAAGAAATCTTTCCGATTGGTTATCTCGTAATGGAACCCCACTTTATGGTTGATAGCAGTCATTAGCTGGCTAGAAACTTTTGTTGACAATGAACTGTACTTTGATCATCAGATATCAGTTATAGTAGAGAGTCAAAAAGGTCTTAGTCCCTCTATATCCCTTTGTTATTAGGACAGTCATTGAATATAATGCTTTCTTTCGTACATATCTTACCAAATGCGCATCTGAGCTTTAAACACCTCAGCATTTTCTAATCAAGAGAATCAAAAGGCTAAACTGATTTAGCTATCCAGATAAATTCAAATGTCTTTAACCTTTTTTCAGTCATGCACAGAATTTTATGTAGAGGTCTCAGTCTTACCCTTCAGGCTACGAAACACCATGTTTACACAAGTTTCTCTAACTGAGGAGTATTGCTAATTATTGGTAACAGTCAGTACACTCCACAGTCCACTTGCATCATAACATTAATATAACTATTTGGAGACAGAAATTCATTATCCAAGGCATTTTCAACCTGTGGCATAACTTCACTTGCATGTCATATGGTGTAACACCTTAACTCCTTCAGTTTAAGTCTTTAATTGTATGGGCTCATATAAGTTTACCCCATGAATTATTAGCGTGACACTTCTCAAAATAAAAGGTAGATGTATTGGCAATGCTTCTTAGAAACCTAAGAGCATAACTTCTCTGTGTGCCACAGTACCTCCTACATATCTTTACCCTAGCCATAAAATATAACCTCCATACCCAGCCTTAAATCTGGCTGTTAAAGTCATTGGCTTCTGCACATATTACAGAAAGGCATTTCACAAAATGACCATTTATTCAGAGTGATATCTTAAATGTGAAGAAACTGAATGTGAACACATAGCACATCTGAATAAACCATATTTGAAGAAATGGTCTTGATAAAGCTGTGTTCACAGAAATGCCCTTCAAACATCTGTACTATTGCAGTATGTGCAGTCATGTTAGTGGATATCTGCTTCTTTTTCCTTCTAAGCAGGTCTAAAATATATCTGCTTCCAAAAATAATGAGGAGGTGGACATTATGGTAGGGACTGCACACTAGAAAACAAAGTAATCTCATACTGGTTAGCTAAGAACCTGCATACAGTTATAACCAGCAGAACAAACAATTACAATGCTATGTATTTTTTAAGAATCAGTCTGAATATGGGTACTAAATATAAATATCATAACATGCATGTGTTCTACCTTAAAGTGATAATGTTTTTCTGTACCATTCCCTCATTTTTTTTTTCTGGAGTTGTTCTGACTAGTTCCCCTCTTGTAGACAGGGTGTGCCTAGTATGGAAAACCTGATTAACAAGATAAGAGTAAGACTGAAAAGTTGATATCCAGCTTACTGTCACTCTTCACATGATCCTTCCAACATTTTACTTATTTGTTTTCATAAGCTTGTTTTTATCTTTCTCTGTGGTGTCCTAAAGAACTTTAACTTCTGAGTTTGAAAGTAGTATTAAATGACATTGACATTTCATTTGTCTTGCTTTTCCTTGACATTTCATTTGTCTTGCTTTTCCTTGTCATAATTTTTATTAAATCATCTTTTAAATAATAATATAGTACATATACATTAATAGAAAAGAAAAACTATAGTAACCTTTTTCATTATTTTCATGCAGTATGCATAATGTTCCTTTTGAACAAAAAATATATTTACTTCATCATTACATAACTTACTCAATTCTTGCCTTCTCTTAAACTTCACTCCTCCTCCTGAACATTGTTCTGAATGTATTGTTTCTACAAATTCCATTTATTTCTATTAATTTTTTTCTTTCTTTTCTAAGGATTCCACCTGTATTTACTTTATCACTTTTATAGTATTCAGTACTTCAGTTGCAGTTAATTTAGATTTTAATTTCCATTTTCTAGAAATTGCTTTTTTGATAGCCAGCCACTTTGCAATTAATAATGCCTTAGTATATCTAGGTAGATGTCTTTCTGTATCACTGTTGCAGTATTCAAAACAGAAGGGATCTCCTGCCCAGGGCAGCCCGACGCTCGGCCAGTATACTAAAGCCTAATGATCTTGTATACGCTTTATGTCACATCTGTGCTCCCCACACAGAATGAAGGGCATAAAAGGGATGTACAGATGCAGCTACCCAGAACTTTTTTGCCGCCAGTTTAAACACCATTTATTGTTAGTTGACATGGCTGGCCTTAGGCATAGGCGAACTAGGTGACTGGCTAGGGTGCCGTACAGGCCAGACTCATAAAGGGTGCCATTTTTTACTTATTTATTTATTTTTTTATTTTAATTAATTTAGCTAGTCCAATCGTTCTTCTCTGCTCCCTGTCTCTGAGTCAAGGGCACAGGAACCATGGGGGGGGGGGGCTGCAAGTTGATCACAGTGTTAGTGTCTTCTCCATTAAGGAGGAGCATGCGTGTGCACGCCATCGTGGAAGTAAATACATTTTGCATTCATGCTCATAATTTAAGCTAGCAGTTCAGTTAAAGGGGGGCTTAAGTCCATGTGTTCTAGCGTGGCCGTTCAGTTTAGAAAGAAGGTAAGTGTATGTGTGAGTAATTTAAACCATTCGTTTCTGTTTGAGATAAAATGTGTGTGTGTGTGTGTGTGTGTGTGTGTGTGTGTGTGTATGGAATTTAAATTAGCCGTTCTGTTTGCATGAGAGATAAAATGTGTGTGTGTGTGTGTGTGTTACTGTGCGAGAGTAGATGTTTGTGTGTGCTGCTGTATGTGAGAACAGAGAGAAGGCAGGTGTGCGTCTGTATAATTTAAACTAGTGGTTCCGTTTGTTTATGTATGAGAGAGAAAGTGAGTGTCTGTGTGTTGTGTGAGAGAGTAGGAGTGTGTGGAATTTAAACTAGTCGTTAGTTGTATATGAAAGAGAAGGTATGTGTATGTTGCTATGTGAAAGAGTAGGTGTGTGTGTGTGTGTGTGTGTGTGTGTGTGTGTGTGTGTGTGTGTGTGTGCATTTAACATAACCTCTCAACTGTCCAGATTTAGGATCATAGTTTGTCTTTTTCTCATAAAATTTGCAGTTTTGTGGCAAATAAGAGAGGACTGAAGTTACTAAATAATTATATGTATGAGTTTCAGACTTCATATCTTTCAAAAAATGCATGTTAACACAAACCATGTTGTTCTAGCAACATTTTAAGTTAAAAAGAACAATGTTTAATATTGGATCACATACTGGTATTTATATTTATATTTACATCCATGGAGTCTGCATAGCACTTTAGCCTTATAGTAACAACCTGGCAAGGCATGTGTTTTTGCTTTATGTTTATCTAATTAGATTTTAGTCTCGACGCGTTTGCCTTATGCAGACGCGTTCTCTTATTAAATCACAGATATACAGCTTCTTTATAATATTTATATGTTTCAATAATGTTTCCATATATATGGGAATTTAGGAATATAGATTTACATGTTTTACGCTGAATTGTACAGCGATATATACTTCTATTTACTAAGTTTGCATAGCACTTCAGCCCTCAAGGAATAACCTTGCAGGATGCGTGTCCTTTAATTACGCATCACTGCCTTAGTACATAGCGGTTTCTGTCTTCATTTATTTTTAGTGAAGGAGCGCATTAATGTTAACAATATTATGAAGAGCAAACTATATTTCATAAAGTTATAGCACATAATTGAGTGGTTTAGCAGTGATGTGCATATTTAGAAATGTTAAGATTAAGGTCAGTTAGGATATTCAATGTTAAAGAAATAGTCAATCTATTTGTTACATGTATATTTTACTGTTTTTAGCCACTACATTTTATAAGCCAGCTTTCAATGTTTAGTTAGATGGTGCATTTAGATGAATTGCTTTATTGAATAATTGCTTGACAATTAATGCTACTCTTCCCGCCTAGATTTGTATTTAAGGGAAGAGTTCTGTACCTTTTGTTATCTGAAGAAGCGTAGGCTGTACTACGCGAAAGCGCTCATCTCCATGTTCAAGTAATAAAATCGTTGTTCCACTTTTACTACGGATTTTTGGATGTGACTTCTTGTTCGTGGTTAGACCTCCGTTTTTGCTACAACATTGGTTCTCTGTTTTGTGACGGGAGTCTCTTTAGCTTTGGAGCTGTTTCCTCTTTTTTGGATTTAAAAAGAACAATACTTAAAATCTGTTCCTATTTTTTTTTCGGCCATTACATCCACATTATTTTAAGCTTTGTCGAGATTTCTTGCACTAAGAGGTTGAGAGATATGCATAACTTTTAGCTGTCCAGATTTTTGCCTCATATTTTTGGCCTATTCTCATAAAATGTGTGGTTTTCTGGCAAATCACTGAGGATTGAAATAACTAAATGTCATACAGTTGAGTTTCAGCCTTCATTTCCTTCAGAAAATGCACGCTAAGACAAATGCTGTTATTCTAGCAACTTTTTAAGTCTATAAGAACAATATTTATAATCTGTCCCTATTTGGAGGACTTTGTCGTCATCCCCCCCACCACCATTATTTTAGGCTTTGTTCAGATTTCTTGTGCTCAGATTTGTTCAGATTTCTTGTGTTCAGATTTGTTTAGATTTCTTTTGCTAAGAGGTTGAGGTATAGAGACATGGTATGTAATGCCCTTAGTTCCTGATTATTTGGTGCATTTTAAGGGTGCCTTCCTTTGTATAAGATGCCTAGTAACTGTGAACTTGTCAGTTTCTCAGTCATTCCCTATTGCAATATTACCAGCTTACCAATTTTATCTTTAATGTAATGTAGGCAGTTAATTCTTCATGGGCAGCAAGCACTGAATTTGTAGATGAAACACTGAAATGTAAAGTTGTTTTCCAGTAACAGCTTCTTCATTAGTTACAAATCTCTTTAATGTAGAATTATTCAGATGAATTTAGTTCTGCAGAGATTGTGCTTAATGGTGATACTGGTGGATTGTAATGACAGAACTTTGAGTAGCCTTTTAGGATTAAAATGCTCTGAAATGGGCAGTTTTATCATTATTGAGTCATAACATTTTGTTTCATTGCTTACTGGAAAAATGTTCAAAACTACAAATTTAAAACACACTCTAACAAGTGGTGCTTTATTATACAATGAAGTACAAATCAGGAAGGCGAATCAAGGAACACGTACATGCATGCATGGCCATAAAAATGTTTTCAGAGAGCCTATAGGTTGAAAATTGCCCAAAGGTAAACGTAACTCTCCACTGGCTAGATGCATTTTATTTAAATGTGGGTTTTAATGTTGTTTCAATGAATGTGAGTTTCAGTGGCAGAGAAGTTTAGTGCTCATGCTAAGTCTGTTGTCATTGTGAGGCTGTTTTGTTTGTTTAGCAAATGGCTATCGGTGTTTGTGCATTTTATTTCAATATCTGTAAGCATTGCAGAAGTAAATAAAACAATATACACACCAATAGATTTGAACAATGTTCATGGTTACAGGGGGAGAAATATCCAAGTAATGGAACACTGGTATGGCTGGGTTGGGGGGGGTTCCCATTTTATTACCCTGCCTAGGGCCCCATTTGACCATGATTCGGCTCTGCTAATTAAAGCATGAAAATAGTTTACATTGTCCCTTTAAATCCCGAAAAAACACTGTGGTGGCAGTGTCTTCTTTAAGGAGAACCGTGTGTGCTTCACATGCACACATGCTGACGTGAATAGTGGGTCATGAAAAATTACCGTTTTCAAAAGTGGGACACTGTAAAGGTTTTTGAACCACTGCTCTAAACCAACTGTCAGACTGCTGACAGAAATGTGAGTTTGAGTTTCAGGGAATTAAGAGTTGTAGTGCATTTTCAGGGGATTATAAGTTTCAGTTTATTTTCATGGAATTGTGAGCTTCAAAGGAGGAAATTTTACTGCTGCTCATGCTAAGTCTGTTTTCAACGTGCCACTGTTTTATTTATCAAATGGCACACTGTGTTGTAGAAGGTTGAAAGCAGTGTTAGCAGCATAATTACCTTTGGTGCAGAAGGCTGTAGATTCTACTCCCACACCATGTAGCTGGAGTGCTGATATTGCAGTACCCATATGATTGCTGATTATTTGGTGCATTATAAGGGGGGATAGGGTTTCTGCACTCCTGAGTGTTGTCATCCTTTGTATGAGATGTCTAGTAACTATGAACTTGTCAGTTATTTAGTCATTTCTTACTATATGATATTACTAGCGTAACAATTGTTTAATGCAATGTAGGCCATTAGTTCTTCAAGGGCAGCAGGCACTGAATTTGTAGATGAAACATTGAGATGTAAAGTCGTTTGCCAGTAACTACATTTTTATTAGTTACAGGTTTCTTTAATGTGGAATTATTCAGATGATTTTACTTCTGCAGAGATGGTGCACGTTGAGTGATATTGGTGGATTGTAATGACAGAAGTCTGAGTGCCCTTTTATGGTTGAAATTTTCTGAAATGGGTAGTTTTGTCATTATTGGTTCATATATTTTGTTTCATTGTTTATTAAAAGAATGTTTAAAACTACAAATTTAAAACACATTCTAACAAGTGGTGCTGCATTATACAAGGAATATAATCAGAAAGGTGAATCAAAGCACAAATACATGTATGCATGGCCCTAAAAATGTGTGCAAGGAGTCTGTTTGGAAAACAGCCCAAAGGTAAATTTAATCCTCCACTGGCCAGATGCATTTTCTATGAATGTGAGTTTTCATGCTGTTTCAGTGAACATGAATTTCAAGGGCAGAGAAATGTACTGCTCATGCTAAGTCTCTCTTCATTTTGAGACTGTTTGTTTAGCAAATATATTTCCGTGTTTGTGCTACTTTATTTCAGTATCTGTAATCATTGTATAAGTAAATAAGAAAGCAGTATGCACATTAAGTTTGAACAGTGTTTATGGTAACTGGTGAGAAACAGCCAAGTAATGGAACACTGGAATGGCTGGGTAGGGGGCTGCTGCTGGGGGTGAGAGGTTGCTGCAGGGGATGCTGCTCTGGGGGGGGGGGGCTGGTGCATTACCCTGCCTAGAGCCCTATTTGACCATGATCCAGCTCTTGTATTTAAAGTAGGAAATACATATGCAAAGGTAGTTACTTAACTCATTTGCACCTAGAGCCCTTAGTTTGTGTAACAGCTTAGCTTATAAGTGTGTCAAGGTATCTTTTCTTCTGTGTATTTAAAGAATTGAAGGAAATGACTGGAGTAGCTTTCTTGGAGAGTTACCTTCCTGTGGGTGTGGCTCAAATAAGGTTGTTTCACAAGCACGATATGGGTGTGGCTTAAGGGGCACCAGACCACTACTTCAGTTAGGGTGCCATTTCAACTAAGGACGGCCCCAATAGTTCATCTGAATGCCCTGTTGGGGTGGTGTGTTTTGTTTTTTTCCTCTTTCCTTGATTTTTATTTTGCTATCTAGAGTTTATGTCATCCAAGAAGGGAAAATGTCAGTGTGGGAGGCAGATTACCCATAAGAATTGTCACTAACAGTGTCTTTTTTTGGGGGGGTGCTTCCCACAACCATACCTCTTGCAGTATTTGTAAGGCATTTGTGCCTAAGATACTCAGAAGCCATCTGTCTTTCCTGGCCATTGATCTTGAAAGCCAATGGCTTAAACAGTTTACCCAGGGTACCATGGCAGACTCCTTTAACCACAAGATCCTCCCGCTAGGTAAGAAGAAGGCCAAGAAGTGTCATCCAGATTCTTTAGCTGTCCAGCCTCCACCAGATGCCCCTGTAGAAGTGGGTAATAGCTCTGGAGGTCATTCGACGTTTACATCAGATTCCTTTGCCGCAACCCTTTTGGAGGCTGACATGGATCTGTCTTTTTGCAAGTCATCTGAGGCTTTGCAGGCATTTGCTCTGGATGTCCAGGGGGATCTGCGATTGATTATCTCAGAGGGTCTTGGAGGGATTCTGCAGATATTGGTCAGGGAGGAGGTTGCAGATTCTTTTATCAAATCTCTCCAAGGGTCAGAATGTCCATTATTAGTTAGAGCTGCTGTCCCTTCCAAGAAAAGACAAAAAAAATGTAGTATGCTTCAGTCCATCCTAAGGATCCTCAAAGAGAATGGAAGAGTTTTAATCAGGGCTTGTTTTCTGCCTTGATAGCCCTGAAGCCTCCTCAAGGGGTTTCAGTGCTTGCTCCTCCTTGGGCCTCTACCCCTTCTTAACAGCTTTGGGGACTATTTGTAAGCTTCTGAGCCCCCCAAGCCTTTCTGTGTTGGATGGAAGCCTTCTAGCTTATCAGTGGGAGTGGTAAGCACTAGGTAACCTGTCTACCACATAAGGAGTGGTTCTGGCCCAGAAATTGTAGTTATTGGCCGTTTGGGCAGTCTTCCATCTCTCTCAACTTTCTGATTTGAAGGCCTGCATTTGCACTTGTTTCTGTCATGTAACTCCTGGGCCCATCTCATTTGCTCACTCAAAAAAAAAAAATCTGCTTTTACTGTATTTGTGCATTTTCCTACTTTATTTTGCTTTTGCGTCATCTTAAAAGTACTCAATTGTATTTATTACTGCTTGGTGTAACTCATTCTAAGCCTTTTAGTTTAAGCACTTGGGCTTCAGACCAGTTGTTTTACATTAGGAAGGTTTGTGGCCTGCACTGTGGTGGCAGGACAGGTAGCTTACATCCTTCTAAGTTGGGAACTGCTGATTGAGGGCTCAGTGTCTGTTATTCTAAAAGTGTATTAATTCTGGTTTAAGCACTTGGGCTTCACACCAGTTGTTTTACATTAAGAAGGTTGTGGTCTGCACTGTAGTGGCAGAACAGGTAGCTTACATCCTTCTAAGTTGGGAACTGCTGATTGAGGGCTCAGTGTCTGTTATTCTAAAAGTGTATTAATTCTGGTTTAAGCACTTGGGCTTCAGGCCAGTTATTTTACATTAAAAGGGTTCGTGGTCTGCACTCTTGTGGGAGGAGTGGCTGGACTCTGCCCTTATGAGCTGGGAATTTCTGGTTAAAGGCTTATAGTGCCTGCATATTTGAACTGCTTCTTACTGAAATTGGTACATCTTGTTTGCTGTAGCATAGACTAGATCCAGGCCTGCTGAATCTAGCTTTGTTTGTATAAATTGAGCACTAATCCAGGCATTCTTTAAAGTATTCAATTGTATTTATTACTGCTTGGTAGTAACTTGATTAAAGTGTAGCTATCATTCTAAGTCTTTTGGATTAAGCACTTGGGCTTCAGACCAGTTGTTTTACATTAGGAAGGTTTGTGGCCTGCACTGTGGTGGCAGGACAGATAGCTTACATCCTTCTAAGTTGTGAACTGCTGATTGAGGGCTCAGTGTCTGTTATTCTAAAAGTGTATTAGTTCTGGTTTAAGCACTTGGGCTTCAGGCCAGTTATTTTACATTAAGAAAGTTCGTGGTCTGCACCTGAGCTGGGAATTTCTGGTTAAAGGCTTATAGTGCCTGCATATTTGAACTGTTTCTTACTGAAACTGGTACACCTTATTTGCTGTAGCATAGTCCAGATCCAGGCCTGCTGAATCTAGCTTTATTTGTATGCTGCTTGTTTGTTTGCTTGTTATTTCCCTGAAATGCTAATTCCACCTAAAACGCGGCTTTTCAGCGCTTCTGTGGATCCCTAGTGATATCTGCATTGCTTACTGTACTTATTTCCTTGTTTCACTTGAGAGAAAGTTACTGTTTGTCATTTTTGCATTTAAGTTACCTGAAACACATTGCATTTAAGTTACCTGGCACTTGCTCACTAAAGCAATTATATAAGTCAGCACTAAAATATTAAAAGCACTACACCCTCACAAACTCCCCTTGAGTACCTCGTTCCCCATTGGCCCTTTTTTTCAATTATAAAGGAATTCCCAATACTATTCTAGCATGTCCAAAGGTCAGTTGTCAATCTCCTCTCCGGCCCAGCTGGTGAATCTCGGAATCTTGAGGCAATGTTACAATTGCCTCATGTACACAGACAACCCTCTCCTCCTCCCAACAAATTCCAACACATGTGAGAGATGCAACCATATAGCCATACTGGAGGCTAAGCTCTCTCAATTCAGTACTGGCGAAACCAGTCAGGAGGAGAAGGAAACCATACTCACTACAATTCCATTCTCACATAGACCTACCACGACAGCAAACCAAATACATAAACACACAAAAACATACTCTGAGGCTCTAAATAAAAATCTGCCAAGCAGCAGAGACCTCCAAAGCAGACACCCAAGCAACCGCTACCCCAAAACAAAACTCGCGCAACACATAGCTCACAAAGCCAGTGTGCCGAACAGTCACAGCCCTTAAGGCTAAACAACACAACTGATACACTTGTAATAGGTGACTCTATCGTCAGGCATACTGACGTCCCGCTCACCAGGCTGAACAAGGAGAAGGTCACGGTGAGCTGCCTGTCGGGCGCTAGGATCCGCCACATAACACAAGCACTCGGGTCACTCCAAGGCAAGTACAAATATGACTCCGTCATTGTCCATGCTGGTGTGAATGACCTGAGACGTACCTCCCTGGACTACATGAAAAGAGACATAGAGGAGCTCTCTGAGCATGTAGCCCAGGCTGGTATGACCCTGACCTTGAGTAGCATCTTACCCTCACCAAGAATGATGCCACAATATGAAGACAAGATGATCAATTTCAACAATTGGCTTAAGTATTGGTGTCATTCAAAGGGGATCCAATGCCTATCAGCCTGGGATGACATGCTCGACAAGACACGATGCTTCGCTAGGGATGGCTTGCACCTGTCACCCCTGGGCTTTCGGATATTGGCAAAGGCTTTTGCTACCCCCATAGTGCCTTTTTTAGGCAAGGCTCAAAAGACAAACCCACCTTCGTAGGTATCACAAGGGATAAGAAACTAACAGTAATGCTACTCAGTGCCAGAAGTCTAAACCTCAAGATGCACGCACTCAAAACTCTCCTTAGCATGGAGAACATCGATATTTGTGCAGTAACAGAAACCTGGTTCAAGGCTCCCGAGAGCACCCCAGCACTACCAGGTTATACCTCATACCATGCTTTTCGGCCCCAAAACTTGGACCGTACTACAAAAGGAGGGGGAGTGTCAATATTCGTCAAAGATACCCACACCTCCAGGTTGGTGGCACAGCACGAAGCATCAGAGACTATCCATGTGCAACTAACAGTGGGTAAAACTGCCTTCCAGTTTATAGCCTGCTACAGACCACCCTCCCAAACCCAGGAACCCCACTCGGCCTTCCTGAGAACACTGGAAAATATGAAGGTCTCTCCAAACACCATTATATTGGGCGACTTCAACTACCCAAACATAGACTGGGAGCATTACTCTAGCTCCAACACCCTAGTCCAAAGGTTCCTAGAATTTATAAACTCAAATGCTATGGAACAACTTGTTACCACTCCCACAAGAGGGGAAAACATACTGGACCTGATCATCACCAACATGGGGACTCTATGCTCCAGACCAGAAGTGTATCCCTCACTGGTAGGATCAGACCATAAACTAATCTCACTGGATTTTCACATCCCGACTCCACCCCCTGCCCTGAAAACCACAGTGAAAAACTTCTCTAAAGCAAATTTCACACTCCTCAAAACCGAGGTGAAATCCTTCAAAGCCCCCGGGCCTGTGAAAAATATGGCCCAGACCACAGAATCCTTTATAAACGCATTCTATGAACACATTCAGGAATGCATGAATCATGCAATCCCAAATAAAACCAAGACCCAATCCTCCAAAGGCAGACGTCCTGTCTGGTGGACCCCAGCCATAAACAAACTATACAATAGAAGGAGGAAGCTACTACATGATAGAGCAAAATCCCAAAAAGGGAAGGCATCTCTGATCAGTATTGGCAAAAAACTACGGGCACTCATAAAATCGTCTAAGGCCAGCTTCGAGAGAAAAATTGCCCAGGACACTAAGGATAATCACAAGGCTTTCTTTAGTTATGTTAGGAACCTGGGTGGGAATTCCCAGATATGCTCAGAATTAGTCCAAAATGACAAAAATACACCGAACCCACAGACATTGCCAACATCCTAGCTGACAGGTTCAGTGCAAACCCCCCCCCCCCAAAAGGGCAAATATTTATCCCAGCAGAGTGCTGCCCCCCTGACATCTCAGATGCTCAGGTAAGAGCTGCCCTCTCCAAAGCAAAAAACACAGCATCAATGGGACCAGACGGTGTCCCGGGCTGCATCCTACATGAACTCCAAGAAGAGCTAAACCCAAACATAAAACTACTGTTCAATCGCAGCCTTACTACAGGAAATGTACCCAAAGAGTGGCGTACAGCAATAGTGGTCCCTCTCCATAAAGGTGGTGTCTCAACGGATCCTGGAAACTATCGCCCCATAAGCCTGACTAGCTTGGTCTGCAAAGCTATGGAAAGGATCATCATGGACCTCATAAATAAAGATATTGGGGACCTACAGACACTGGATCCTACCCAGTTCGGCTTTGTTAAGGGCAGATCCTGCCTCTTAAACCTGGTTGATTTCTTTGAAACAGTCACCAAGGCCATTGACGAGGGGAAGGTGGTCCACACAACCTACCTGGACCTCGCAAAAGCCTTCGATACAATACCCCACTCGGGCATTATAGATAAGCTCACCAGCTTAAATATAAACCCCCTATGTCACTAGATGGGTTGCAAACTGGCTCAAGGACAGAACCCACATGGTTAGAATTGCTGGAGCCATGTCAGACTCCAAACCAGTTACAAGTGGCGTCCCCCAAGGCTCAGTCCTGGGAACTCTCTTGTTCGGTATATGTTTCTCGGAGGTACAGGCCAACACAGAAGGACTGTGGCTGACTAAGTTCGCAGATGACTGCAAACTGGGCGCCATAATCGACTCTCCAGCCGACACAAGCATCCTCCAAAAGGGCCTCATAGAAACAGACAACTGGTGCTAGAGCCATGGCCTCAAGCTAAACACCAAAAAGTGTATAGTCATCCCCTTTGGCAAAAACAAAGTGCCCACAAATTACCACATCGGTGGTAATCCATTAAGTACAGAAGAAGTAATTAGGGACCTGGGGACCCAAGTTGATAGCAATCTCTCATTTGACAACCATGTGGCCAAAGTGGTTAGAAAAACATTTTATATAGCCCACCTAATCATGAAGGGATTCACATCTAGATCAGGGGAGGTCATCATGCCTCTTTACTCGTCCCTCATCAGGCCTATAATTGAGTACAATGCCCCTTTTGGGATGTACCTCACCAGACACCTGTAGCAACTGGAAAGACCCCAAAAGTACCTCACCAAGAGGATCATAGGGCTCAAACAGATGCCATATGCTGCCTGGTTAAAGAAACTCCAGCTCTACTCAGTGGCATACCGCCTGCTCAGAGGCACTCTGTGCCTAACGTATAAAGCCATGTCCAACCCGGAATTAATGGACATGCTGCACCTCAGAAAATCCAAATCCCATCGAGCTATGCGCTCGAGAGACTTGAACCTCAGCACTGAAATAAATAGGACATGCTGGAGGGACAGATTCATAACAAAAAGGCTCCCTTCACTCTGGAATAAAATCCCAGTCCAGGTTAGGCAGAGTCCCTCATTGACTCTGTTCAAGAGGAATCTTGATGAGTGGATGGGAGATCGTAGGTTTACCCTGGGTATCACTTCTGTGTCACTGTTAGACAGAGGCACAGTATACTAACCTCGAAAAAGGGCATAGAAAAATTCATTTAAAATGGGTGGCGAAAGCCAAACACACTCTGGCTAGGCTTATAAATGCCCTAGGGCAGATAGCCTAGTATGAACCTATGAACCTCAGATATGGGGTGAGGAACTTCTTTTGTTCACCTGAAAGTTCAGGGTCTCTGCTCTCCCTTCAAGAAGTCAGACCATATCAACATCAAAGAGATGGGAGCTTTGATTCTAGCTCTTCAAGCTTTTCACCTCATGTTCTGTCCATGCCCCTTGAAGGTGAACACAAACAACATTACAGTGATGTGGTTTGCAGCTGGTGACTTGTTTAAGTCTCTTCAAGAGAAAAGCAAAGCCTTGCATGACCTTGACCTTATTGTTGTCTCTCCTGTCCCTAACTTCCAGAGGAATTAATCCATCTAGCTCTGCTTTTGTTCACAGGCAACCCTGCCAGGCCTGCAAGGGCAAGAGGGGTAGTAGACGGGCCTCCTTTGCTAAGACTTCTCAGATTTCTGTAGCTAAAAGCCTCCTTTATCTGATAAGCCTTCTCTTTGACAAGGTTCCTTTGTCCCTTCGGCTTTACCTTTGTCTTCCAAATTGATATCTCATCACTTCAGACTCTTGGGGCTTTTCTGTTATCCGTCAGGGTTACTTCATGGTATGGCAGTTTCTCCTTCCTTTTTCAGGGATTCCTCATCCTCCTATAAAGCAACTTCCTCATTTCTTGAAGGTTCTTAGGGTGCCTGGTGAACCAAGGAACCATTCAGCCTGTTCCCCCTTTCCAAGTGGGAAAGGGTTTTTAATTCCTGGATGTTCTTGGTTCCTCAAAAGGGCACTTGGAGACCTATTCTTGATTTCTCCCTGCTCAACACCTTTCTCGAGGTCTCTCCTACTCAGATGCTTACTCTTCAAACCCTGTTTTCTCTTTTACTATCCTAATCAGAAAAAACAAAATGAAAACTCCAGCAAAGCTAGAACCTCCACTGAGTGACCTCCCAAACCCCTTGTATCAGAGGCACATGGGATATATGCAAATGACCCTTATGAACATCAGGTGTTTCATCTAATTGGCGATTCTGAATGCCCATGACTTGTTTAGTCTTTTTAATGGGCAATGTCAGGCCAATAATGTCAAACCCCAAAAGGTTTGGGAGGTCACTCAGTGGAGGTTCTACCTTTGCTGGAGTTTTCATTTTGTTTTTACTGATTGATTTTTCAGTGACCTTCTCAGTTATTGTTTTTCTTGTACTATCCCAGGATTTGTTTAGTGTTGTTTGGATCTGAAAGATGCTTATATGCATAATCCTATTCACCCTCTTTTCAGGAAGTTTTTGTTTCTCTGTTTCCTCCTTTCAGTTTCAGTTCTGTGCTTTGCCTTTGGCCTCTCCACTGCCCCAGAAGTATTCACAAAATGCCTAGCTCCTGTGATAGCTTTCTACACCCTCCAAGGTATTCAGATTTTCCCTTGTCTGCGTGACCTGTTCCTTCAGGTGCCTTCTCCCAGTCACCTGTTACAGGATCTGAAGTTCACCATCTCTTGTCTTCACAGTCTAGGGTTCACTGTCAGCTTCCAAAAGTCTGTCTTGACTTCCTCTCAGGATCATGGGCATCTGGGATGCAGGATTCTGACAGTGCCAATGATGGCCTGTCTTCCAAACGTTTTGTCATTGACAGCCTTCTTTCAGTCTGTTGTTCCTCAGACTGCCATGCCAGCCAGGAAGTTCTTTGGGCACTGGGATTCATGGCCTTTTGTGTTCCACTGCTCCATCTTACCAAACTGCATATGTGGAAGCTTCAGTGGTACCTCAAGTCAGCTTGACTTCTGCATTGTCACCCCCTGAATTTCACTGTACCTCTCCCTTCCATGTCTAAAGAAGGAATATGAGTGGTGGATTCAACAGCTTACTCTCAGCCCAGGCCTGCCCTTTGTCTCCAGTCCCTTCTGAAGAACTGTTTAGTGATGCCTCAGATATGGGGTGAGGAACTTCATTTGTTCACCTGAAAGTTCAGGGTCTCTGCTCCCCTCTTGAGAAGTCAGACCATATCAACATCAAAGAGATGGGAGCTTTGATTCTAGCTCTTCAAGCTTTTCACCTCATGTTCTGTCCAGGCCCCTTGAAGTTGAGCACAAACAACATTACAGTGATGTGGTTTGTCAATGTGCAGTGAGGCACAAAATCCTACCTCCTCCGCAGGATGGCTCTTCAGGCTTGGGAGGTGGCTCTCAGTTATCAGTCAACTCTTCAGGCAGTATACATACATTCCTTCAGAGCAGAGTCTAGTGGCAGACTCTCTGATCAGGTTCAAAACACAGGGTAAAGAATGGATAATTCACAGAGACTTGTTTCTGGACATTGTGCATTGGTGGGAGTATTCCCCAGGTAGATCTTGTTTGCCTCCCCTCTGAACAGGCAGCTTCCTCTCTCCTCTTCCAGAGTCCCATGCCATCTGGCATGGAAGACAGACGACCTTTCTTTTCCTTGGAAGGGAATGTTTCCTTATGCGTTCCCTCCTCTTACTCTACTTCCAAGAGTACTGCAGAAGATTCAGTTGGACTCCCTAAAAATCTTGCTAGTGGCTCCCTCTTGGCGAAGACAGCATTGGTTCCCCCTCTTAATGCATCTGGCCAGGGGCAGTTACAAAAAGTTACCTCACCGGTTGGATCTCCTCACAAAGAGTGTGGCCATAAGTTATCCCCAGCAGATGGCCGCACTCTGTGTGTTTTGTGCTTGGGCATGGCCCATCACAGTGTGGACTGCAACATATGTGCAGGCTTCAACCCCTGCGCCATAAAAGATAGAAAAGCCAAGTTGGCCCTCAAAGGCCTTCTTCCTCCTTCAGTCTCTGTTTCCTCGTCTCCGGCTTCAGTCACAGTGTCTGCTGTGGCCACCTCTCCCTCTCTCTTCCTCTGGCTTCTCCTCCCTCCCAGGCTGGGACTCAACCTCCTGTATCAAAGCCTGTGGTAGCAAAGCAGAAAAGAGGTAGAGAGAGTCAAAGGTGAGGGAAAAGAGAAAGAGGTCTCCAGACCTCACTTCTCCTACCAAGACACCACAGATCCATGACTCCCCTCAGCTCTAATCTCCTAGGTTCTCCCCGTAGCCGGAGGAGACATGTCCAGCGTCTCGGGCCTCGGTGCCCCGGCCCACCAGGTTGGAATCTGTGGCCTTGTCCCGATCCACCCAGTCCTTGTCTGACATGGATCTGGATAAAATGATGAGGTGTTTTATCCATACACAGATCCAGATGGGGGTCTTGCCAGCCAGCCCTCCCTCAGGAGCTCCCTTCCCTTTTTCCAACCTATATCTCCTTCTTCGATCTGACCTTCGGAGTCTGAGTACTCTAATCCGAGGTTGGGTTTGGTCAGGGAGTTGGCGCCGATGGTTCCTGCTTCCTCGACACCGACAGCAGCGTGGAGCTCTTCGGATCCGAACAGCTCGGATCCAAGCAGCTCTCTGAGCTGGAGCTTGTGTGTCGGATCCGAGGGAGTGGAACCTTTTTCATCAGCTCTGACTTTGTCGGGCCAGGCTCCCTCCCTCGGAGCTCCGTCCACCTCGGGACTGGCAGCGATTTTCTCATCGGACCTGGGGAGACCGGCCCCCTTATTGGTTTCTCAGGAGGTTTGCTCTCCTTCAGTATTCGACATGGTAGGAAAGGGTTCTCTCCGCCGGATTGAGACCCCTGACCACCCCCTCGGACTCCTCCCAGATCCCCTCTGCTCGGTCTGTGGTCCCCATTATTTTACCAGAAGGACAGCCCGTGCTCGAAGAGCACTAGACTGTTCCCCCCAAGGAAAAAGTGGCTTGCGAGCTCCCACCGGAGATCCCGATTGGAGAGGTACCTCGCAAGCGTACGTGCAAGAGGAGGCACTTGGACTCAACCGAGTCCCTCACAGAGGACACAGACTTAGATGATGGAGAGGGTTCCCCTAGGTCACCTCCTGAGGATGGCTCCTTTGGAGACATCATGGAAATCCTGCACCAACAGGGCGGTTGCTCTGCCCCCAAACCTTCTTCTGATGAGTCTGTGTTCCTGGAGGTTTTCGGCACACGCCCATCTATTACCTGGGTGTCCCCTCCCACAGATCCTTTGGTGGATCTGGTCACCTCGCAGGCATGGAAGGAACTGGACACCATGGAACCTATCCCAAAAAGACCTGACAAGATCCTAAGCGCCCTATAGACAGGCCAGCTTGGAATAAGGACTCCCCCATAGACACCATGGTGGTAGCAGCAGCCACTAAGAAAGAACTTGCTCAGGAGAGTTCCCCGATCTAGCCTTCTGACAGAGAGTTGCGGATGATGGACCACCTAGGGAAGTGGGTGTGCGCTTCAGCTACCTTTTTGATTAGGGCGCTGAACTACCTGGCCCATGTCACTAGACTCCAACGCGACCTGGTAAAGGAGCCGGAGGAGTCTCCCCCCAAGACTATGTGGCAGGAGTACAAGGCTTTGTTCTCCGCGAGGATGGCCACTTTAAAAGCAGTATCTAACACGTCTATGCGACTCCTCTCACATGCTGCAGAAGGAACGGCTAGGGTGGCTGGGTCCGGCGTGTCCATGAGACGCAACACCTGGCTCAGGTTATGTCAATTTTCTGAACCCTTCAAGGTGTCTTTTGCCAGTGCCCCTTATGACGGCTCTACACTCTTTGGTAAGACCGTCAAGGAGACATTAGTCCAGAGTGAGAATGATGGGAAGACACTGTCTGCCGTCAGGATCAGCTTCTCTAACCCTCAAAGGTCCTTTTCCTGAAACCAGAGAGGACAAAAGAAGATGTGGTTCCAGAAGTCACAGTATTCCCAGGACACTCAGGGCTGTTCTTCCCCCAGAGGCAGAGAGGGACAGAATGGACACCAGCCCAAAGGCAGAGGGGGTCTGAGGAAGTTTGGGTCTTGAGAACCTTTCTTGGACAGACCCGGGCAGCAACCCTGACGGGTTGCCTGACTGCTCTACTCTGGAAGCAGTCAGGGGATGATTGTCCTTGCACCTAGCGGCATGGGAGTCCATAACAACGGACCACTGGGTGCTTCAAATCCTATCCAGAGGTTAATATATCCCCTTCGTGGGTTCTCCGAAATCTACCAGACACTTCCCAAACGTACCACCCACGCAAAGGGATGCAGCAGCACAGGAAATTTCCAAGCTGCTAGGAAAACAAGCCATCGAAACAGTCTCCACAGATCAGTCCAGATCGGGCTTCTACTCCAGGTTCTTTTTGGTGCCAAAGAAAACGGGGGACTTAAGGCCCATTCTGGACCTCTCTACCCTGAACCTGTCAGTTGCCAAAACAGAAGTTCCGGATGGACACATTACAGTCCATCATGCCATACCTGCAAGAGCAACTGGATGTGCTTGTTAGACCTCCAGGATGCTTACTATCACATAAAAATGCACAGAAGCTCCAGGAGGTTCCTCCGCTTCCAGCTAGGAGTCAATCATTACCAGTTTCGAGCCCTACCCTTTGGTCTAACCACAGCCCCCAGGATGTTTACCAAAGTGATAGAGTTGGTAGTGGCTCACCTGAGGATTCAGGTCTATCTGTACCTGGACGATTGGCTCCTCACTGCTCCCACCAGGCGTCTACTCTCCCAAACCAGGGATTATTTCCTGACTCTTGCCCTGTGTTTGGGGATCACAATCAATGCATCCAAATCTCTCCTAGATCCTGTACAGGTGATGGATTACATTGGTGCCAGGATAGATACTCTTCAGTGCAAAATATTCCTGACCTTGGAGAGAGTTCAAAACCTGAAGATGCATGTCTCCATGATCTACCATTCTTATCTTCCTATGGCGGAATCGGTGTTGAGGGCCTTAGGCTCGATGGCGGATCCATAACTCTTCTCCCGTGTGCTCGGTTACACATGAAAATTCTACAGTGGACTCTAGCTGTACAATGGTTCCTGTTGGAACTGCCATTGACATATCCAGTTCAACTCAGTCAAGTCTGTCGGTCGTCCCTCATATGGTGGATGAGCTCTCTGGACATTTTGGAGGGATGACCTTTTGCTCCAGCCCCAGCCCAAATCACAGTGATCACGATGCCTCCCAACTCAGGTGGGGGGGGGGCATTGTTTGGGCAGGACAGTCCAAGGTCTGTGGTCCCCCATAGAGACCAGCTTGCATATAAATGTCCTAGAGATGAGGGCGGTTCTTCTGGTGTTGCAGACCCTTCATGCCTTTCTTCCTCTGGGGACAATTACTATTCAGTCAAACATGTCAGTGGTCTGGTATATCAACAAACAGGGAGGGACCAGATCTTACCCCCTTTGTCACGAGGCTATGAAAGTATGGGAATGGGCGATCTCCACTGGTCACTTTCTCATCACAATGCACATTCCGGGACGGTCCAACATCTTAGCGGACAGGTTAAGTCAGACCATTCTGATGCCTTACAAGTGGTCTGTGAATCTGTCAGTAGCGGAGCAGATCTTCAGCAAGTGGGGTCAGCCTTGCTGCGATCTCTTCGCATCTCCTTCCAACGCGAAGTGCAGCAAGTTTTTTCACATTGAACCCCGTGCTGGGGGAGTCTCCCAGAGATGCTGTAGTTCATGCTTGGCCTCCCGGTCTTCTGTACACTTACCCACCAGTACCTCTCATTCTGAGGTTTCTTCAGAAAGCTCATTGACTGGGGAGCAAAGTGATCCTCATTGCCCCATTCTGGCCTCGCCAGGTATGGTTTCCCTTCCTTTGGTCTCACCTTCCGGATCCGCCTTGGATCCTAGATCCCATTTAGGATTTAATTTAATACTCTTCGGGGGTGCCTCATCCAAATCTGGACAGCCTGAAGTTCACAACTTGGCTGCTCCAGTTCCCATGATTGCTAGGACTCCTGGACTGTCCTCCTCAGTTAGATCTATTTTGGTAGCTGCTCATAAGTCTTCAATCAGGAAGGTTTATCGCAGCAAGTGGTAACGTTTTTCCTTTTGGGCCTCCCAGAGAAGTTTATACCCTTTCACGGCTCTTATTTCTGCCATTCTTGATTTTCTAGCTGATATTTTTCAACACGGAGTTAGTTCTTCTACTGTCAAAGTTCAGTTGGCTGCCATCTCTCATTTTCATGTGGGTGAGAATTCTGCCTCTTTAGCCTCTTCCAGACTGTGTAAAGCCTTTGTCAAAGGCACCTTTTGTTACGCCCTCCAGTCAGAGATCCTGTTCCCCTGTGGGACCTTACTATGGTTCTCCAAGCTCTGGACGCTGCCATTTCAAGCCTGCCGCAACTGCAGATCTGAAATTTTTATCCTGGAAAACAGCTTTTCTGGTGGCTATTACCTCTGCAAAAAGGGTTCCAGAATTACAGGCCCTGTCCATCAAAATTCCTTACATGATTTTTCACAAAGATGGGTTTCCCTTCGAACCAATCCATCCTTTCTTCCTAAGGTAGCATCACCAGTCAATATCAATCAGACCATCAGTTTGCCTGTGTTTTTTCCTAATTTTACTAACAAGATGGAATACAAACTCCACATGTTGGATGTTCATAGACAGTTAAGCGTCTATTTACACAGGACAAAAAATTTCTGTAAATCTGATCAATTGTTTGTATCCTTCTATAAACCCTTTTTGGGGAAACCAATCTCCAAGGTCATTATAGCTAGATGGATTTCCTCATGCCTCCTGCAGGTCTGTAAGGACAGAGGCATGTCTCCTCCAGGTTAGGTGAAAGCTCATTCCACTAGGTCCATGGCTACATCTGCAGCCTTTTGGTCTAGAGTGTCTTGGGATGATTTTTGATGTTCGTGTTACACTGCTGCAGTCATCACACTTGGGTTATCCTGCCGTCAGGTGGTCCCGCAGTCGGCCAGAGTTCCAAAGTCTTGGTCCGGCGTCGGTTGCTGTCTCTTCTTCCCTGACGTCAGTGCGCCAGGGATATATAAGAGGCATCCAACGCCATTTTCTTCAGTCTTTCTTGCCGCACAGTGCCCGAAGCAGAAGTAGTTTGCAAGTGCCGGTCGGCCGACTCCTGAGATTTTCAAATCGAATTTCAGACCGAAGTCTTCAATAAAACTAAATACTCCATTGGGGAACCTTTTCTTGCCTCAGTCCGATGTCAGAAAAAGTTAACAACTGCATTTCTTGTGGGAAGCAATTACCTCATAAGGACTTTCATTCTTATTGTATTCCTTGCCTAGGCCCAGACCACGACGTCATAGGTTGTCGGTTTTGTGCTAGGTTTAACAAACGAACTATTAAACGTCGGTTTGATTTCGCCCGACATTATTTTGGTAGGAAATTTAATTATACCATGCCGTCGGAGCAATCGACGACCGGAATGCATAAAAAACGCAAAGATAAGGACAGGCAGCCAAGACCCAAACCAGACTCCAAGGCGTCTGCTAGGCCAGTCGCCTATTCTCCGGTTTTCAGTGAGGCGCCTACGCAGTCCCTGATGACCACTGATTTAGAACCCCAGGCGGCTTCCGATTCCCAAGCAGAGATTGCTAGGCCTCCACAACCTTTATCTTTAGACCCTTCCGACTCCATGGCTGAAGGAGATTCCGGTGCAGTTGAAACGCCTTCAGTTGCAGAAGGTGTCTTCAGACCAACTACACTCACTAATAAATCCTATGCAAAGCTGAAAACTCCTTTAAAAGCAAATAAGACTGTACAGCAGTCTCCAGTACAAGGCCCCATGCCTAAGAAACAGATGCTTAAGATGGCTGAAGACTTAATTACCCTAATCAGGGGTTCCCATCCCCCTCCTGATAAAAGGCCTAGACAGGAGGAGGACTATGCTTCCTCTAACCAGGTTTCAGTTTCCTCAGATTCTTCTGAAGAACAGGAATACTCTTTTCCCCTATATGAAGACTCTGATGCTGAAGAGTCTATTCCTTCAGCATCTCCCCCAGAAGACTACTTTTTTGGGGAAACTTTACATACCATGAGGGAACATTTCCACTGGGAAGGCCAGGATTACTCTGATTCTAAGAAAAGGCTCCGAGAGTTCCTTTTCCTACCCCAGCACAGACCACTTGCTATTCCACCCGTGTTAGACATTGTGGATGATGTCTATTCAGAATCTAGCCTTATCCCAGATTCACTACCTCCTGCACCAGCCAGACAGATACTACAGAGTCCCTGATTCACACAAATTCCTATGTAAAAGCCCTGTTGCTGACCCAGTAACCATTTCCCAGGGTCCCAAAGGGGTTAAGACCTCTATTGCTAAAATTCCTGTACCCTCTGAAAGGGATTCTAGAGCACTAGACAGATGGGGAAAGAAAGTATATACCTCAGCTACTCTAGCTATGAGGGCCTTAAATTGCCAGTTTCACATGCTGAAATATCAACAATATTTGATGTCTCAATTAAAACAAAAAATGATCACACATACAGAGCGGCCTGATTACAAGGAAATGCAAGATTTGTTGCATGCAGCTGAACAAGTGAGAAAACATACTTTGCAATGTGGATTTGATTCTTCTTGTAGAGCAGCAGTGACAGGGTCTGTCATACGAAGGCATGCTTGGTTAAAAGAACAAACTTTACCTGATCATGTTAAAGCAAAGTTATTGGATGCACCTTTACAGCAGGATGTTTTATCTGGTGTAAAAGCAGAAGAGGTTTTAAAGAAAATGGAGGGTAAGGCAAAATCTATGCAGACGGTCAATGATTTTTTACAGGTTCAACCCCCTCGTTTCAGCAGAAATTGGCCAACCAAATACTGGTCCTTTCCAGCTTCTGACAGACCACAGAGGGGCAAATACAGAAGCCCAAGGGGCAGAGGTCATTCACAAGGCTCTTACAAGCCTCGACAATGGGGTACCACAACCCAGAAAGGAGAAGACAGGCCTCAAACTATCAGAAGATAAACACAATGACTTACCCCTCAGACTGCCAAGCAAATCCCTCTTGGCATCTCCCTTGGGAGGAAAACTAGCACTTTTTGCAGACAACTGGCACATCATCACAAAAGATAAATGGGTCCTAAATATTGCATCTCAAGGATACAGATTCCACTTTCACACTTTACCAAGGATAAAAGGAATGCCAAACCTGCCACCAAATCAATGGGCAGAGGACGATTGGCTCCTCACTGCTCCCACCAGGCGTCTACTCTCCCAAACCAGGGATTATTTCCTGACTCTTGCCCTGTGTTTGGGGATCACAATCAATGCATCCAAATCTCTCCTAGATCCTGTACAGGTGATGGATTACATTGGTGCCAGGATAGATACTCTTCAGTGCAAAATATTCCTGACCTTGGAGAGAGTTCAAAACCTGAAGATGCATGTCTCCATGATCTACCATTCTTATCTTCCTATGGCGGAATCGGTGTTGAGGGCCTTAGGCTCGATGGCGGATCCATAACTCTTCTCCCGTGTGCTCGGTTACACATGAAAATTCTACAGTGGACTCTAGCTGTACAATGGTTCCTGTTGGAACTGCCATTGACATATCCAGTTCAACTCAGTCAAGTCTGTCGGTCGTCCCTCATATGGTGGATGAGCTCTCTGGACATTTTGGAGGGATGACCTTTTGCTCCAGCCCCAGCCCAAACCACAGTGATCACGATGCCTCCCAACTCAGGTGGGGGGGGGGGCATTGTTTGGGCAGGACAGTCCAAGGTCTGTGGTCCCCCATAGAGACCAGCTTGCATATAAATGTCCTAGAGATGAGGGCGGTTCTTCTGGCGTTGCAGACCCTTCATGCCTTTCTTCCTCTGGGGACGATTACTATTCAGTCAAACAACATGTCAGTGGTCTGGTATATCAACAAACAGGGAGGGACCAGATCTTACCCCCTTTGTCACGAGGCTATGAAAGTATGGGAATGGGCGATCTCCACTGGTCACTTTCTCATCACAATGCACATTCCGGGACGGTCCAACATCCTACCGGACAGGTTAAGTCAGACCATTCTGATGCCTTACAAGTGGTCTGTGAATCTGTCAGTAGCGGAACAGATCTTCAGCAAGTGGGGTCAGCCTTGCTGCGATCTCTTCGCATCTCCTTCCAACGCGAAGTGCAGCAAGTTTTTTCACATTGAACCCCGTGCTGGGGGAGTCTCCCAGAGACGCTGTAGTTCATGCTTGGCCTCCCGGTCTTCTGTACACTTACCCACCAGTACCTCTCATTCTGAGGTTTCTTCAGAAAGCTCATTGACTGGGGAGCAAAGTGATCCTCATTGCCCCATTCTGGCCTCGCCAGGTATGGTTTCCCTTCCTTTGGTCTCACCTTCCGGATCCGCCTTGGATCCTAGATCCCATTTAGGATTTAATTTAATACTCTTCGGGGGTGCCTCATCCAAATCTGGACAGCCTCAAGTTCACAACTTGGCTGCTCCAGTTCCCGTGATTGCTAGGACTCCTGGACTATCCTCCTCAGTTAGATCTATTTTGGTAGCTGCTCATAAGTCTTCAATCAGGAAGGTTTATCGCAGCAAGTGGTAACGTTTTTCCTTTTGGGCCTCCCAGAGAAGTTTATACCCTTTCACGGCTCTTATTTCTGCCATTCTTGATTTTCTAGCTGATATTTTTCAACACGGAGTTAGTTCTTCTACTGTCAAAGTTCAGTTGGCTGCCATCTCTCATTTTCATGTGGGTGAGAATTCTGCCTCTTTAGCCTCTTCCAGACTGTGTAAAGCCTTTGTCAAAGGCACCTTTTGTTACGCCCTCCAGTCAGAGATCCTGTTCCCCTGTGGGACCTTACTATGGTTCTCCAAGCTCTGGACGCTGCCATTTCAAGCCTGCAACTGCAGATCTGAAATTTTTATCCTGGAAAACAGCTTTTCTGGTGGCTATTACCTCTGCAAAAAGGGTTCCAGAATTACAGGCCCTGTCCATCAAAATTCCTTACATGATTTTTCACAAAGATGGGTTTCCCTTCGAACCAATCCATCCTTTCTTCCTAAGGTAGCATCACTAGTCAATATCAATCAGACCATCAGTTCGCCTGTGTTTTTTCCTAATTTTACTAACAAGATGGAATACAAACTCCACATGTTGGATGTTCATAGACAGTTAAGCGTCTATTTACACAGGACAAAAAATTTCTGTAAATCTGATCAATTGTTTGTATCCTTCTATAAACCCTTTTTGGGGAAACCAATCTCCAAGGTCATTATAGCTAGATGGATTTCCTCATGCCTCCTGCAGGTCTGTAAGGACAGAGGCATGTCTCCTCCAGGTTAGGTGAAAGCTCATTCCACTAGGTCCATGGCTACATCTGCAGCCTTTTGGTCTAGAGTGTCTTGGGATGATTTTTGATGTTCGTGTTACACTGCTGCAGTCATCACACTTGGGTTATCCTGCCGTCAGGTGGTCCCGCAGTCGGCCAGAGTTCCAAAGTCTTGGTCCGGTGTCGGTTGCTGTCTCTTCTTCCCTGACGTCAGTGCGCCAGGGATATATAAGAGGCATCCAACACCATTTTCTTCAGTCTTTCTTGCCGCACAGTGCCCGAAGCAGAAGTAATTTGCAAGTGCCGGTCGGCCGACTCCTGAGATTTTCAAATCGAATTTCAGACCGAAGTCTTCAATAAAGCTAAGTACTCCGTTGGGGAACCTTTTCTTGCCTCAGTCCGATGTCAGAAAAAGTTAACAACTGCATTTCTTGTGGGAAGCAATTACCTCATAAGGACTTTCATTCTTATTGTATTCCTTGCCTAGGCCCAGACCACGACGTCATAGGTTGTCGGTTTTGTGCTAGGTTTAACAAACGAACTATTAAACGTCGGTTTGATTTCGCCCGACATTATTTTGGTAGGAAATTTAATTATACCATGCCGTCGGAGCAATCGACGACCGGAATGCATAAAAAACGCAAAGATAAGGACAGGCAGCCAAGACCCAAACCAGACTCCAAGGCGTCTGCTAGGCCAGTCGCCTATTCTCCGGTTTTCAGTGAGGCGCCTACGCAGCCCCTGATGACCACTGATTTAGAACCCCAGGCGGCATCCGATTCCCAAGCAGAGTTTGCTAGGCCTCCACAACCTTTATCTTTAGACTTTTCCGACTCCATGGCTGAAGGAGATTCCGGTGCAGTTGAAACGCCTTCAGTTGCAGAAGGTGTCTTCAGACCAACTACACTCACTAATAAATCCTATGCAAAGCTGAAAACTCCTTTAAAAGCAAATAAGACTGTACAGCAGTCTCCAGTACAAGGCCCCATGCCTAAGAAACAGATGCTTAAGATGGCTGAAGACTTAATTACCCTAATCAGGGGTTCCCATCCCCCTCCTGATAAAAGGCCTAGACAGGAGGAGGACTATGCTTCCTCTAACCAGGTTTCAGTTTCCTCAGATTCTTCTGAAGAACAGGAATACTCTTTTCCCCCATATGAAGACTCTGATGCTGAAGAGTCTATTCCTTCAGCATCTCCCCCAGAAGACTACTTTTTTGGGGAAACTTTACATACCATGAGGGGAACATTTCCACTGGGAAGGCCAGGATTACTCTGATTCTAAGAAAAGGCTCAGAGAGTTCCTTTTACTACCCCAGCACAGACCACTTGCTATTCCACCCGTGTTAGACATTGTGGATGATGTCTATTCAGAATCTAGCCTTATCCCAGATTCACTACCTCCTGCACCAGCCAGACAGATACTACAGAGTCCCTGATTCACACAAATTCCTATGTAAAAGCCCTGTTGCTGACCCAGAAACCATTTCCCAGGGTCCCAAAGGGGTTAAGACCTCTATTGCTAAAATTCCTGTACCCTCTGAAAGGGATTCTAGAGCACTAGACAGATGGGGAAAGAAAGTATATACCTCAGCTACTCTAGCTATGAGGGCCTTAAATTGCCAGTTTCACATGCTGAAATATCAACAATATTTGATGTCTCAATTAAAACAAAAAATGATCACACATACAGAGCAGCCTGATTACAAGGAAATGCAAGATTTGTTGCATGCAGCTGAACAAGTGAGAAAACATACTTTGCAATGTGGATTTGATTCTTCTTGTAGAGCAGCAGTGACAGGGTCTGTCATACGAAGGCATGCTTGGTTAAAAGAACAAACTTTACCTGATCATGTTAAAGCAAAGTTATTGGATGCACCTTTACAGCAGGATGTTTTATCTGGTGTAAAAGCAGAAGAGGTTTTAAAGAAAATGGAGGGTAAGGCAAAATCTATGCAGACGGTCAAGGATTTTTTATAGGTTCAACCCACTCGTTTCAGCAGAAATTGGCCAACCAAATACTGGTCCTTTCCAGCTTCTGACAGACCACAGAGGGGCAAATACAGAAGCCCAAGGGGCAGAGGTCATTCACAAGGCTCTTACAAGCCTCGACAATGGGGTACCACAACCCAGAAAGGAGAAGACAGGCCTCAAACTATCAGAAGATAAACACAATGACTTACCCCGCAGACTGCCAAGCAAATCCCTCTTGGCATCTCCCTTGGGAGGAAAACTAGCACTTTTTGCAGACAACTGGCACATCATCACAAAAGATAAATGGGTCCTAAATATTGCATCTCAAGGATACAGATTCCACTTTCACACTTTACCAAGGATAAAAGGAATGCCAAACCTGCCACCAAATCAATGGGCAGAGGCTCAAAAACAAATTACAGCTCTCATGGACATGAGAGCCATTCAACAGGTTCCTACACAGGAGAAGGACAAGGGTTTTACTCAAGACTCTTTCTAGTTCCCCGAAAGGACAAAGCCTGGAGACCCATTCTGGACCTCTCGATTCTAAACGCATATCTGGAAGTACCCAAATTCAAGATGCTAACACTACAGCAACTTCTTCCCATGCTGGGCAAGAAGGCTTGGCTAGTAACGTTGGACCTCAAGGAGGCATACCTGCATGTCCCTATCAGACAAAATTGCAGAAGATACCTCCGATTTATAGCAGGTTCAATCCATTACCAATTCTCTGCACTGCCCTTTGGCTTATCTACTGCGCCCAGGGTCTTCACAAAATGCCTGGCACCAGTAATTGCATACTGCAGACAAAGAGGAATTCAAATATATCCATACCTGGATGACTGCCTTATTGAAGCAGAAAGCAAGGACATTCTTTTAAAGCATCTGGCGTTTGTCAAGAACCTGTTAAGTTGCCTAGGGTACACAGTAAACAAAGGGAAGTCAAAACTAGTGCCCTCACAAGACATAATATTCCTGGGTGCCAGCTTAAATACAACGGCCCAGATGGCTTATCTCACTCCAGACAAGCAAGGACAACTGACTCAATACTTCAAAATGATGGCAACAAAGACCCAACTCCCTGCAAGAAAAATTCTGCAGGCCTTGGGATTCATGGCATCTTGCATACTACTAATACCATATGCAAAACTGCATATGAGGAAATTACAATGGTACCTGAAAAGCATATGGACTCAACACAGCCACAGCTTGGAAACAATAATACCACTCATTCCCTGCCTTCAACAGGAGTTTCTATGGTGGGCTCAGGCATGTCACCTCAACAAGGGTCAGCCTTTTACGTTACCCACAGCCAGGCAAACTATAACAACAGATGCATCGGATTATGTCTGGGGAGCACACATGGCAGGACAGTGTATTCAGGGCAAATGGTCTGCAGATCAAAGGCATCTACATATCAAACAATAAGAGATGCTAGCTGTACAAAATGCCCTAACAGCTTTCAAGGACCTCCTACATCCAGGACAACTCCTAATAAAGACGGACAGCACCACAGTGATGTGGTACATAAACAAGCAAGGGGGCACACATTCCTACCCCCTATGCAGGCAAGCAACGACCTTGTGGAACACAGCACTGACCTACCAAGTTCAACTACAAGCACAAGCCAGGAAAGAAAAACACATTGGCAGACGATCTAAGCAGAAACATCATAGATCCTTACGAGTGGAAACTAGATCCACAAGTATTCGCAATGATAACTCAAAAATGGGGGAGCCCAGACATAGATCTGTTTGCCTCCCCCCAAAACTACCAACTATGGAAATTTTGCACAAGGACATACCACACACTAGCTTGGAAAGTGGACGCCCTCTCATTCAGTTGGAAGACATTAACAGTATATGCCTTTCCTCCACTGCCTCTTCTGGCAAAGGTGCTGCTGAAAGCCAGATTAGAGAGGCCACAGATGATACTCATTGCTCCAGACTGGCCACGCCAACACTGGTATCCAATACTAAGGAACATGGCTCAATGCCCACCATGGATTTTACCTCAAATTCCTCACCTGCTCACTCAGCAAAACAATCAGATTCTACACAGCCAGCTCAAGACTTTAAATCTGGCTGCATGGCAAATTACCTAAACAACCAGTCAACACTTCTCTCTAAAGCTGTTATGAATGTCATTCTGGAGGCCAGGAGGCCCAGCACCAGGAAAGCCTATTCAGACAAATGGAAAAGATTCTGCGCGTGGAACCAGGCTAAAGGCCAAAATCCCCTTGTCCCAAATATTCCTCGGATTCTACAATATTTAACTGAGATGTTGATGATGTGAGATCCACACCTCAGCTATTTCAGCTCAATACAACACGGATCCTCCTTTATTTTCACATCCATTACTAAGACAGTACTTCAGAGGGGCTAAGAACATAAGACCGCCCCGGACAGCACCAACACCAACTTGGGATCTCAACTTTGTTTTGGAAAATCTTACACTACTGCCCTTTGAACCAGCTTTTACAGCTGATTTACAGTTTCTATCATGGAAAACTGCCCTGCTGCTAGCAGTAACTTCAGCACGAAGAGTCTCAGAGCTACAGGCCCTAATGACAGTGGTGCCTTTCATCATTTTTCATCAAGACAGAGTTGCTTTACGAACTAACCCTTCATTTATGCCAAAGGTGGTATCCAGTGTGGCCCTAAACCAAACCATTAATTTGCCCACCTTTTATCTAAACCCCAAGAACAAAGAGGAAAGGCTCCTACACTCTTTGGACATTCACAGGCAATTACGTTTCTACTTGGATAAAACTAAGGCTTTCAGAAAATCTGACCAGCTCTTTGTATCCTATGCTGCAGGATCACAAGGAAAGGCTATCTCAAAACAGACCATTTCAAAATGGATAGGACATTGTATCCATTTCTGCTACACACACCATGGGAAACCTGTACCTGGTAACATTAGGCCCCATTCCATCAGGGCTACAGCAACATCAACAGCCTTCCTCAGAGGGGTACCAACCGAGGATATTTTGAAGGCTGCAACTTGGAGTTCAGTGCACACCTTCACTAAGCACTATCACTTACCTCTATACTCTAAAACCAGAGCTGGCTTTGCCACTGCAGTTCTGCAGGGCCTACTAGCTTCTCCAAACCCTGTTTAGTTCCACCATCCATCCATAGCTTTGGGATTCAACCCAAGTGTGATGACTGCAGCAGTGTAACATGATGAACATAGTACAGTTTTGTACCTACCATAAATGTAGATGTTTGAGTGTTCACACTGCTGCAGTCCAGGTTACCCTCCCTCCATCCCCTCTGACCTAGCTGAAATTTTCTATACCTTTCTACCCTGTACATCCTTTGTGGTGTATTTGCTTGTAACTGAAGGTATTCCTTTTATTCCTTTTATATGTTTTATTAGCAATATGTATTGCCTACCTACTTGGGGGCACCTGACATCTGGGGCAAGAAAAGTGAAGAAAATGGCATCGGATGCCTCTTGTATACCCCTGGTGCACTGACGTCAGGGAAGAAGCGACAGCAACCGACGCCGGACCAAGACTTTGGAACTCTGGCCGACTGCGAGACCGCCTGATGGCAGGATAACCCAAGTGTGATGACTGCAGCAGTGTGAACACTCGAACATCTAGATTTATGGTAGGTACAAAACTCTACTTTCTGCAGCTACTTGGTCCTCATCTCATACATTTATTTCTCATTACAAGTTGGATTTGACTTCCAGAAGGAGAGCATCCTTTGGTTCTGTGGTGCTTCGGAATATCCTTCCATGAGGGCCTCCCAGGAGTTTTAGTAGCTGGGGACTCTTTCCCACAGGTTGAAGACCAAATGAAGTAAACTACTTCAGATAAAGAAGTTATGTACTCACCGTAACATTCCATCTGAGTAGTTGTACTTCATTTGTCTTCAACCGTCCCTCCCTCCTTCCTTCCCCCGGACTTTGGCATATGATCAGCCTGTGGGCTGCAGTATAGGTCACAAGTAAATTTTTTCAGGTTGGGTTCTCAGTATAAGGTTCAGCAAACTCGATCTGGGGATGGAAGGCAGTGGAGGTGTATTGTGGGTAAGGGGAGGAGTTTGGGACTCGGAGCTGATGCTAGTAAAAGTTGCAGGCTCGGATCCATTTTGGATCCGTATCCGACAGGTTGAAGACAAGTGAAGTACAACTACTCAGATGGAACGTTATGGTGAGTACATAACTTCTTTTTAAACAAAACCTTCCAGATCTTTACCACTTTCTTCCCTCTTAGCTTCCAAACTTCCATAGGAATACCTTATCTCTTTTGAAGTTCCCTGTTTAAAATCCGCCTCTGAGCGTTTTTATCTGGCTATACTACTCAGAAACAGCTCCTCGTGGTCCTGCAGAGTGGTCCTAGCAGCAGAGAACTGAGAAAAGTGACTACTTTCCTGATTTAAGTATTTTTTGCTGTTTTTTACCTGAAATACCTTCTCTTGCTTACTTTGAACAAGCTTAAACAGTTTTTTTAACTGTTTGTTACATTATATATTATCTGCACTTATAGTTTCATTTAGTTGAAAATTGGTCGAAAGTTGTTTGTTTGTTTGTTAAATTTAACTGTTGAGGCTGCCCACTAAAGTGTGCTAGCCTGTGTAACTGATTTATTACTGTTTCCTGCATTTCTGTGTGCTTTCTATCTCAAAACAAAAAAAAAATATCCTTGTTTTCCCGCCTCTCCTCGACTAGTTTAGACCAGTATACAGGCTTTGCTGTATTCTGGGCTGTGGTGTAGTTCCTGTGTTATCCATTGCCTTACTTGGATAGAAGGAAGTTTCTTTGCTCACCAGTGGGAGTGGGGAGCCTTGAGCAGCTGTCCCTGAAGGAGTGACCTCAGCACAAGAGCTTGTAGTAATTGGTTGTTTTGGACCATTTCTAGCTCTTTTGAAGTTCCCTGTTTAAAATCCGCATTTATGGCTTTTTATGCGATTTTAGCATAGCGCAGCGCCAAAACAAGGTTAAACTTTTTCTGGCTCCGCCAAGTATGCTCATCAAATTTTCCCTTAAGAAACTCTACTCTTATAATAATCAGTCTACTCGCTTTATTATAAGCCTAGCACTTGTTCTCAAAGCCTCTCTTCTAAGTAAGCACTCGCTAATTAAAGTAAGCACTACATCCACCTACCACCCGTGTGAGTACCCACTTCCCTTAAAGGCACAGCACTCACTTATAATATTCTAGCATGTCGAGTGGTAGATTACTAGCATCCTCTTCGGTTCAGCTGGTTAATCTGGGAATCTTGAGACAATGCTACAATTGTCTCATGTACACAGACAACCCTCTCCTCCTCCCCCCAACAAACACAAATACATGTGAGAGATGCAACTATATAGCCAAACTGGAGGCTGAACTCTCTCAACTCAGGACTGGCAAGACCAGACAGGAGGAGAAGGTAACCACACACACACACCAAACCCAGTCCCACATAGACCTACCACAACTGCAAACCAAACACATAATAACACAAAGACATACTCGGAGGCTCTAGCAAAAAACTTACCAAAACAACAGAGGCTCCCAAAACAGACACCCAAAAATCCACCACCTCAAAACATAACACATGCAACACATACTTCAATAATTCAGTGTGTCAAACAATCACAGCCCTTAAGGCCAAACACCATGCCTGATACACTAGTAATAGGTGACTCTATAGTCAGACACACTGACTTTCCGCTTACCAGGCTGAACAAGGAGAGGGTAACGGTGAGCTGCCTATCGGGAGCTAGAATCCGCCACATAACACACGCACTCAGGTCACTCCAAAGCAAGTACAAATATGACTCCGTCATTGTCCATGCCGCCGTGAATGATCTGCGACGTACCTCCCTGGACTACATGAAAAGAGACATAGAGGAGCTCTCTGATTATGTAGCCCAGGCTGGTATGACCCTGACCCTGAGCAGCATCTTGCCCTCACCAAGAATGATGCCACAATACAAAGACAAGATGATCAGCTTTAATAATTGGCTCAAATACTGGTGTCATTCTAGGGGGATCCAATGTCTGTCTGCTTGGGATGACATGCTGGACAAGCCACGCTGCTTCGCAAGGGACGGCTTGCATCTGTCACCACTGGGCTTCCGGGTATTGGCTAAGGCTCTTGCCACCCCCATAGTGCCTTTTTTAGGCAAGGCTCAAAAGACAAACCCACCTCCTTAGAAAACAAAAATGGAAAAAAATTAAGGGTAATGCTGCTCAACGCCAGAAGTCTAAATCTCAAGATGCAGGCTCTCGAAGCACTCCTCAGTATGGAGAACATCGATGTCTGCACAGTAACTGAAACCTGGTTCAAGGCTCCTGAGAGCACCCCAGCACTACCAGACTATACCTCGTATCATGCTTTTCGGCCCCAAAACTCAGGCCAAACCAAAAAGGGAGGGGGAGTGTCCATATTCATCAAGGACACCCACACCTCCAGGTTAGTGGCAACACATGAAGTATCAGAGACTATCTAGGTGCAACTAACCATAGGCAAAACTGCTATACAACTGGTAGTATATTACAGACCACCCTCCCAATCTCAGGAACCCCATTCAGCCTTCCTGAAGACATTGGAGGATATGAATGTCTCACCAAACACCATCATATTGGGAGACATAACATAGACTGGGTGCATTATTCTAGCCCAAACACCCTAGAACAAAGGTTCCTGGAATTCATAAATTCAAATGCAATGGAACAGCTAGTCACCTCTCCCACAAGGGGAGATACTAGACCTGATCATCACAAACATGGGGACAAAGTGCTCCACACCGGAAGTATACCCCTCACTAGTGAGATCTGACCAAAAACTAATCACCCTTGATATACATATCCCACCTCCACCCCCAAAAGACTACAGTGAAAAACTTCTCAAAAGCCGACTTTACACTTCTTAAAACTGAGATGGTATCCTTTAAGCCTACTGGGCAGTGGAAACCACATCCCACAATGCAGAATCCTTCACAAATGCTTTCTATGGACATCTCCAAGAATGCATGGATCATGCAATCCCAAATAAAACCAAGACCCTCTCCACCAAGGGCAGGCGTCCTGTCTGGTTGACCCCAGCCGTAAACAAATTGTATAACAAAAGAAGGAAGCTACTACACGACAGAGCAAAATCCCATAAAGAGAATGCATCTCTGATCACTACTAGTAGAAAGCTACGTTCTCTCATAAAAACATCCAAGGCCAACTTTGAGAGAAAAATCGCTATGGACACTAAAGATAACCATAAGGCCTTCTTCTGCTGTTAGAAACCTGGGCGGAAACCCTCAGATATGTTCAGAGTTAGTTCACAATGACAAAAAATACACTGAACCCATAGATATTGCCAATATTTTGGCAGACAGGTTCAGTGCAAATTTCTCCCCTCCCTCACCCCCCAAAAGAAGAAATACTTATCCCAGCTGAATGTAACCTCCCTGTCATCTCAGATGTCCAGGTGAGAACCGCCAAGAGGAGCTAAACCCGGACATAAAAATGCTATTTAACCTTAGCCTTACTACAGGATATGTACCTGAACACTGGCGTACAGCAACAGTAGTCCCACTCCACAAAGGAGGTACCTCTACAGACCCTGGTAACTACCGCCCCATAAGCTTAACCAGCCTGGTCTGCAAAGCTATGGAAAGAATCATTATGGAACTCATAAACAGAGACATTGGGGACTTACAGACACTTGATCCCACCCAGTTCGGCTTTGTAAAGGGCAGATCCTGCCTTTTAAACCTGGTTGACTTTTTCGAAACAGTCACTAGAGCCATTGACGAGGGCAAAGCAGTCCATACAGCCTACCTGGACTTGGCTAAAGCTTTCGACACAATACCCCACTCAGACATCATAGACAAGCTCAACAGCTTAAATATAAATCCATATGTCACAAGATGGGTTGCAAACTGGCTAAAGGATAGAACCCATAAAGTCAAAATCGCTGGAGCCATGTCAGACTCAAAGCCAGTCACAAGTGGTGTCCCACAGGACTCTGTCCTGGGACCCCTCTTGTTCGGCATTTATTTCTCAGATGTGAAAGCAAACATGGGAGGGTTGTGGCTGACAAAGTTCGCAGATGACTGCAAACTAGGCGCCATAGTTGATACACCTGCTGACACATGCATCCTACAGAAAGGTTTCACTCAAACGGACAACTGGTGCCGGAGTCATGGCCTTAAACTAAAATGCCAAAAAATGTAGTCATCCCCTTTGGGAAAAACAAAGTACCCACAAATTATCACATAGACAGTAACCCACTGAGTACGGAAAAAGTAATCGGAGACCTGGGGACCCAAGTCGATAGTGACCTCTCCTTTGACACCCATGTTGCCAAAGTGGTTAGAAAGACTTTCTACCTTGCCCACCTTATCATGAAGAGATTCACATCCAGATCAAAGGAGGTCATTGTACCCCTATACTCCTCCCGTATCAGGCCCATGATTGAGTACAATGCCCCATTTGGTATGTACCTCACCCGGCACTTGCAACAGCTAGAGAGACCCCAAAAGTACCTCACCAAGAGGATCAAGGGTCTCCAACATATGTCATATGCTGCCAGACTAAAAAAACTCCAGCTCTATTCAGTAGCATACCGCCTACTCAGAGGTGATCTGTGCCTGATGTACAAGGCCATGTCCAATCAGGAATTGATGGACATGCTCCACCTCAAAAAATCCAAATCCGTCAGAACCACGAGAGCTAAAGATTTAAACCTCAGCACAAATATGAATAGGACATGCTGGAGGGACAGATTCATAACTCAGAGGCTTCCCATACTCTGGAACAGAATCCATGTTGGGGCAGCCCCTCACTGAGTCTCTTCAAGAGAAATCTTGACGAGTGGATGGGAGATCGTAGGTTTACCCCAGGGGTCATCTCTGTGTCACTACTAGACAGAGGCACAGTAAACTAATTCTATTATGTAAGGGGGTCTTCACTGTGTCACTACTAGACAGAGGCACAGTATTCTAATTCTATTCTGTACACTTTTGTACCATTACATGGGGTGGCGAAAGCCACATCACTATGGCTAGGCTTATAAATGCCCCAGGGCAGATAGCCTAGTACTAAACTATGAAACTATATACTCCTGGAGATTTTTCTGTAGATTGGTTATACATCACCTTTTTTATCTCATGTCCTCCTATCCTGTTTAATAATTGAGTCTCATTTTCCTCTAACCTTGGAGTATTTAATTCTTCCATAAACGTTTCTATTTGTAATTTTTCTTGATTTCCACATTTACTTGCTTTATATAGATTTTCATAAAATTTTCAAAATATTTTTAATACCTCTACAAGATCTGTGGTTATTCTTCTTGTTTATAGGCTCCCTAAGCTTGGCAACAACACTTTATACTTTTTTTTGCCTGAGCCGTTAGCTAAAAGCTTTTGCGCTCTACAGTTATTAACAAAAAACAGTTGTTTAACAGCAGACTTTCTAAATTCATGGATATTATTAATGTAGTCCCGTATTTTTCTTGAATTTCACAACCCAGTATAAACAAAGACAAGAAAAAAAATATTATTGTTTAAATTATCTGGACATGCTGGAGGGACAGATTCATAACTCAGAGGCTTCCCATACTCTGGAACAGAATCCCAGTTCATGTTAGGCAGAGCCCCTCACTGACTCTCTTCAAGAGAAATAAGGGACTTGTCTTTGTTTATACTGGGTTGTGAAATTCAAGAAAAATAAGAGACTACATTAATAATATGCATGAATTTAGAAAGTTTGCTGTTAAACAACTGTTTTTTGTTAATAGCTGTAGAGCGCAAAAGCTTTTAGCTAACGGCTCAGGCAACAAAAAGTATAAAGTACTGTGCCTCTGTCTAGTAGTGACACAGTGAAGACCTGTTGAGATAGTTCAGTGTGCATGAGTCTGGTTGTGTAGTGTAACAGCAGCTCAATAAATTGGTAAATGACACTGTAGGGGTTGAGTTATATGAAATTCAGAATTGTAATCATCTGCTATGATTCATTAGATTAGCAAAGTCAAGCATAACACATTTCAGGCAGTTCTAAACTGTAGGAGTAAAGATAATGGAATATCCTTCCAGCTCCTGTATGTTCTAAAAAGAGTTATAAATGATCACTGTCGTAAACATAGAAAATATTCCATACAGTATCTTCCACTATAGTGTCTGTCAAAGGAACTAAAAAAAGCAGTTTATGTCTTGTTTATGGTATCAAATTAAATTTAGAGTAGTGAAAAATCTTGCATGTACAACAAGCAAAAATGAACATGTATAGTACAGTGCATATGTGATATTAGGACATTCCAAAGAAAGCTGATGTTATGGTAGGATTTCTTTTAAAATAAATAAATAATAGAAAGTGCAAAGATTACTATGAAATATCCCAATGCCTATGTTAAAACACAGACCAATAAAGCAGAAAGACAAACCAGGATTCTCTGTTAAAACAGCAGCAGATACCTGGATGACTAGAAAAAAGGGTGAAGACCATAGAACTTCTGTGGAGATACACAGATGATAGTCATGAAAATAAAATCTGACTCTATATAAGTGGGGACCATCCCTTTGAACATTTGGAATATAAAAAAGTTTGTAATGTCAACACAAGCAAAATTTTCCTGCTGTTGTGCAGTCTTGTAGTTGGAATTTTTATTTGATTGTGTAGCAGTGGTATGGGGGCTCAGCTCACCACCTGGGGGGTGGAGGGGGCTTAACCCCCTCCCAAAGACTTTTTTTTTTTTTTTTATTAATATTATGTTTAGTATTTGCACTTTTGAACCTTTTAGATCAATCAATTTAGGTTTAGTTTTGTTAGTTTTCAGCTGTAGGTAGTACACTTGTGATAAAGAAAGCAAAAGGCCTTGAAAATTCCTGTGAAATTACAGAAAGCAAGTTTATCCCAGCAATCAGGGAATGTTGAGAGGCAGGTGCTAGATTCAGAGCCGTTGTATCCAGCTGTTTTAGAATATATTTTTTTTCTGTAGGATTAAAGACATTTTTGGATGTGGAACAAGTTAGAGTAAATAAAAAAATCTTAGCCAGCAATGAGTGAGCTATTAAGCAGAAGAAAACTCTCTTCTTCTTCTGACAGTAACAGAGGCCATAGACAGACTTTGCCAGTGAACCATTTTCCACTCTTCCAAAGGAAAATGCTTGAGTAACAGAAAAAAAGCACTGGAGCTCACTAGAAGAAGCTGGACTTGAAACAGAGATGGGGATGATCAAGAAGAAAATCAGCAACATTTTAAAATTAATAAATAAATGAGTGACTGTAAAGCATCGACACAGTTAGGTGTATGATTAGGCATGTGAAATGTAACTTTGCAAGAAGAAGTCGTTGAGAAAGTCATGAATTTTATTGACTTTAAGTGGTGGGTGAACTCTAAAACATATACCCCACTTTATGTCCATAATGTTTATAAGGACATTAAATGGAATGAAGAAGCAAATGTAAGTAAAGCAATGTTTGTTCTTATGAATATTTCTGTAAACATTTCATGATGAGCGCAGACAGGGATATTTTAAATGTAGAGCAGGGGATTCTTATCAGTGACTGCTTTAAGATATTAAATCAAGAAAGCAATTTTCTTAGCTGTAATGTACCCAAGGCATTATGATGTCACAAGACATGTTAGGCTGAAAAGAAGAAAGTTAAAAAAAATTATAAACTGATCTTGAGCTGTTGGGATAGGGGTGTAAAAGTATACTGATCGAACTCTTATCATATTAAGAAGATAATTTATTTCGTTTTTACAGGGGTGGATGCCCATGGTTTAAGCTAAAGATAAGATTTTTTTATAAGCAAGTAGGTTTGAAAATAAGACAAAATAAAAGAAAAAAATTCTTGTATTTGAAAAATTATTAGTATTATTCCATTAGTGAGTGCTCCCAATGGGAGGCAAGAAACCTTCAGGTCCAAGCGGTTAGTCTTGTAAGGTCTGAACGGTGTGTTCTGTTTGAAACTTGCAAAGATTTTTTCATACATTTTCAAAGTTAATAGGTGTTTTTTGGAGATGAGCAGTCTACATGAGCAAGCACTTAATTGTGCTGAGTGAATTGCACCAGGTAAAATGTAAGTAACATTTAAAGGTACATGCAGTTTAATGAAAGATAAATGAAGATCTGATGTTGTTGCCTTCATTTGCTCTTCAACCTACAGGTTTCATATTTGAGCATTGGATCTGGCTCGGCTGTATACCAAAGCTGTAGGGTCCAACATCTGAGCTCCTCCTGTACCCTTGATGCTCCACTCCTCCAAATCCCTCAGGTCTCATTTGCCTAATCATTGTGTTCTTAACACTCTGAGCTGCTCAGAGAATTCTTCTTTCAGTGAGTGAACTTCTGCCAATTTTGTCAAGTTATTTGGTTAGTATTGTTCTATCTCAGTCTCTCCCATCATTCTGTTCCCATTCCTTGTCAGGAAAAGAGTTTTTTTTTTTGTGGTTTCTTTCCTCCCCTTCCCTACACCTTCCCTTCTGGCTGTTTAAATAGATATACTTAAATATATGTATATGTGTGTGTGTGTGTATATATATATATATATATATATATATATATATATATCTGTTTCTATTTCCTAGTGTTAAAAAAGGTAGATTTCTTTTTCCAGTGTTGTGCACTTAGTTTTATTCGGTCCAATTGCTTGGTGATTGTTGTACTCCTGTATTCTGTTTCCTTGTTGCTGTTGTTTGTTTAGAACATGGCCAGTTCTAAATCCACTGAGTTTAAAAAGTGCAGCACTTGTGGGCACAAAATCCCACTTTCAGATGCACATGCTTAGTGTGTCATTTGTTTAGGGGTGGTTCATCTTGACTCTGCATGTTCTGTCTGTGCCATTTTCAATCAGCGGGCACACATTGACCACCATAACAAACACATTTTGAAGGGACTTCTTCTAAGTTCCTCCTCTTCACCCACCCCTTACACTTCATGGGCTCAATCTCCTGCCAAGAAGCACAAAGATACGAAGAGATCCCCCAGCAGACCTTACCACTCTGGGGATACTTCCGCCAAATTTATGAGGCCTTCAGAGGCAACTGCTTCAGCTCCAATAGTCATTCAAGCCTTTCCTCCTCACCAGAGCCATAGTTTCTGTCCTGACTTTATCTTTGAGACCTAAGTCCTCTCTGTTGCAGCAGCCTAGGCCCTCTTCTGGGCCTGCTTTGGTGGCTTCTTCTTTTAGGTCCTGTCATAACCTTTCCAAAGCCGAGGTGGACAGTATGATGGTGAAATTTCTCAAGGCACAAATCCAGCTGGGGATCTTGCCTTCTCCATCCCCACCTGGATGCATGAGCAACATCCCTGCCTTTACTCCTATTGCTCCATCTCTGGTCAGACCCCGGATTTCAGAGTTATCAGGTCTGAGCTTTCCTGGAGCCAAGACATCGGAGCCGACCAGTACGGTTACCTCAACCATGACTGTTTTCCTATCTTGCCTCGCTCCAACAGTTTCGGAGCCTAGCAGTTCGCAGAGCCATTGATTCAGCATCAGCTGTGAGAGGCTGACATTGGCTTTGTCTCTTCCTCTTGGGGCTTTTGCATTTGAAAGCTCGCCTCTGACTCCCCACTTGGATCCGGGGGAAGATGGGGCTCACAGCTCTTCTCAATTGACAGCTTCGGCTCTGTTGGGGTGCCTGTTGTGTCCCGATCTCCCTTGGCTTTTGAGGTGGTGGAGAGGGTTCTCTCTGCACCCAGAAGAGCCTCAACTCTGTTTTCTTCAGACTCTGGTCCCCCCAGCTGCATTTGTACTTGAGACATCTACTCTGTTCCCTCTGCAACAGCCTGCCCAGAAGGACATCCAGCCTTCCATTTGGAACCCCCGGAGTCTTCCGATAGCTCTCCGGAACACCCCACAAAAGAGGTTCCCTGGAAGCACACATGTAAAAGGAGACACCTGTACTCACCTTTGGAATCCCTCACAGAGGATACCAATCTTGATGAAGGAGAAAGGTCCCCCAGATCTCCACCCGAGGATGTTTCTTTTGGAGACATCATGGAAATCCTACACCAGAAGGGTGGTTGGTTTTCCAAAAGCCCTAATCGAGAGGAATCTTTGTTTCTGGAAGCCTTTGGGTCATGCCCTTCTACTACTTGGTTGTCCCCGCCCCTCCATCCCCCCGCAGACCCCCCTTATTGACCTTGTGTCCCACAGGATTTGGAAGGAACCAGACACAGTTGAACCTATCCCCAAAGCAGCCTGATAAGATCCTTAGTGCCCCTCCTGATTGACCGCATTGGACTAAAGGGATTTGCAGCTGCCACCAAAAAGGAGCAAGCCCAGCAGAGTTCCACTCTCCATCCCCTTAAAAGGGAGTCTAGGGCTTTGCACAGGTTTGGAAAGTGGGTTTACGCTTCAGTGACCTTTGCATTGCGAGCACTGAACTGTCTGGCACACATAACCAGGCTACAGAGGGCCTTGGTTAAGGAACTCTCTAGCTTGGTCCCAGGGTCCATGTCTGCTGAGGAACATGAATCATATTCCTCAAGAATGGCCACCCTCCTGTCTATTTCTAACACATCCATGAGGTTAATCTCCCATGTGGCAGAGGGTGCCTCATGGGCGGGCCGGATCAGGCATTGCTGTCTTTTTCAGAACCCTATAAGGTGTCTTTTGTCAATGCTCCCTTCGATGAGATTGCCCCTTTTTGGTCTGATGGTTAAAGACGCACTTTGTCAAAGTGAAAAGGACAGAACAACCTTATTTGCCATCAGGATACACTGCTGTATCCCACAATGGACCTTTTCCAGGAACCATGGTGGAGTTAAGAAGTAGTGGTTCTGTAAATCGCAAGGTCCTGTCCAGGATTCACAAGGGGACCTTTCTCCCAGAGGCAGAAAGGGAAGCGGTTATAATAACAGATGCTGCCCTCAAGGCAGAGGGGGTCCGATGAATCAAGGGTCTCCAAGATTCTTTCTGGGGCAGACCCAGTCAGCAGTCCTGAAGGATTGCCTGACTGCTCTACTGTGGATGCAGTCGGGGGACATTTGTGTCGACACCCAACAGCCTGGGAAACCATTGTAAAAGATTGTTGGGTGTTAAAGATTATATCCAGCGGCTACTCTATAAATTTTATTCCAAAAACCTTCTTCAAGTAAGATCCTGCCTGATATTCCACCCAATCAACAGGAGGCAGCAGCATTAGAGATTGCAAAGCAGCTCTCAGAAAGAGCCATCCAAATTGTCTCCCCAAGACCAGCTACAATCCAGCTTTTACTCAAGATTCTTTTTAGTGCCCAAAAAGACAGGGGACCTCAGACCTATTCTGGATCTTAATTGCCTAAACAAATCAATTGCCAATTCAAAGTTCCAGATGGTCACGTTACAATCCATTCTGCCCTTCCTGCAGAAGGATGACTGGATATGCTCGATAGACCTTCAGGATACATACTATCAGATCAAGATGAACATGTGCTCTAGAAGGTATCTCCGCTTCAGGCTGGGAGCCAGTCATTACCAAATCTTAGCACTGTCCTTTGGTCTCAACATAGCCCCCAGGATGTTCACCAAATGCATGGCAGTGGTTAGTAGCTCACCTGAGATTGAATGGATTCCAGGTGTTTCCTTACATAGACAATTGGCTTCTAACTGCTGCCACCAGGCATCAACTCCTTCAAGCCAGAGAATACCTACTTCAAGCTAGCCTTGACGTTGGGCATCTCTTTCTGTCTAAACAAATCCCATCTTCTTCCAGTTAAGGTCATAGATTTTATCGGAGCTTGTTTGGACACCGCTCAGTCTCTAGCCCTCCTTACTCTCTACAGGATCTCCAGGCTGAGATCTCATGTAAGACAGAATCTGATATTGTTAATCCTTGTTCATTCCTTACGCATGGGTATAGGTTCCGACCTCGGAACCGAGCCGGCCATTTTCCAAGCTCGCGTCAGCTACTAACTCTCGAGCTAAACTCTTACCCATAATCCCCCTCTCCCTGTTACCTCAGATTTCATTTGCCGCATTGCCATTAGGTCGTGTCAAGTTGCTTCTCTTGAGCTAAGTATAGATATTTGTCAGACTAGTCATATATATAACTTTTTCTGTCAGAAAAGTTTCTGTTTTGTTGTCTCTTACCCTATCGCATTTAGCGACCATATTTTCTTGAGTTTTCTTCTCTTTACTTCGCACCTTTTACCGCAAGGTATTTCACCCTTACCATTGTTGGTAAACTCTTCCTTTCTTCATACCTTCGGGTATTCTTTTTTATCATTACTGTTACCCTTTCTACTGTCCCCTTTTTCTATCATGGCAGATAAGAAAGGTAGTCCGGGATTCAAAAAGTGTTCTGATTGTGGACACAAATTACCTACATCAGATGCACACTCTTTGTGCGTTTATTGCTTGGGTGTGTCCCACTTATCTGTTGACCCACCCTGTGCTATTTGTAAAAATTTTTTCTAACCGTACCTTGTTGGAAAGGAAAAATAAGTTGTTGCTGAAGAGACTTCTCAAATCTCCCTTTTCAGAGGCTGTTTCTGGGTCGGAGGCTTCAACCCCTCCTAGAGCCCATAAGAAAATTTTGGATGATCCTACTAAGGCCAAGTCCTTGCCTTCATCCCCGGCTGTGGACTCCCGCCAACCAAGACCTAAAAAGGCTAAAGTTTCTGCTTCGGAGCTCACTCAGTCAGCCCCAGTGCTTTCGGTGCCTAGACCTTCGGCACCATCAGTGATCTCGGCTCCGTCTTCTCCTGTAGCCTTTACTATATCGGTACCGAGGGGCTCCTCGGTTCAGACTATTACGACTACTGCATCGGCACTGACCATTCAGTCGGCGCAGGCCTTGACCACGTCAGCTCCGACATCTTACTCGGAGCCGATGCCTCAGTTATTGGCTCCAATTTTGTCAATTCCAGCTTCGGTACCGGCAACCACTTCGTCACCGATCCTTGTGTCAGTGCCGACCGTGACCTCGGCACCAATGATTACCTCAGTGCAGACACCCGTAGTCCAGTCTCTCTCAGCACCGTTGTTCTCGGTGTGGACTGGTGAGGTGGGCACCAAGCTTGTCTCTTCTGTGGACAGACCTGTTTCTCCCTCAGTCTAAGTGAGGTCCACTAGAAGACTTTCAGAACATGACATGTTGCGTCTTGTGGATCAAGTGCTTCTGGCCAGAGGTATCCCGCCCCACAGGACCTATCCTTCCTTGGGAGATGATCACCCATCTCCAAAGACCCCTTCTTATTCTCCTCCTTCATTGTCTTTGAAGTCCATTGATATAGCATAGTCTTCCCCCTCTGCGGTTCCCTTTATGGATCTCACTAAGGAACTGCAGTTGCCTTCGTGGCAGGAGAGTTTTGCTACAACTCAGGATGACAGTTGTGACGCACACAATTTGCTGTTCTACAGCCATCCAGGGACTCTGAGTCGACAGGCTGAGCCACTTAGGGTAGGAGTGACCCCCTGTCCTGGACACTCAACCCTCTTCAGGTGGACGAGCCATTCAACTGATGGAGAAGGCTCTGGCTTCTGCTGGCGATACTGAGCTGTCTATCCCCCTGCCCTCCCCTGGTACACTGTTTTCACAAGTCGCACCTAGCGGACATTGGGTGCAAGGGCCTCAGGACATATTCCCACAGGAAACCCCTTTTCCACTGTCTTCCCCAGCTTCTCCCGCTGAGGAAGTCCACCGGAAAAGTTTGTGTAAGAGGAAGCACATGGACTCCACAGAGGAGTCCCTCACTGAAGAACACAGACTTTGATAAGGGGGAAGGATCCCCTTGGTCACCCTCTGAGGTATCCTTTGGTGATATCCTCAAAATCCTTAAACAGAGAGGTGAGTGGCAGCCCTCTAATCCGACCTCTGTGGAGTCTGTGTTCCTGCAGGCCTTTCACGCCCGGCCCCCTCCCTCCTGGGTTACTTCACCTGCCAATGAACTTGTCTGTCTCATCATGCAGCATGCGTCGAAGGCTCCTGACACTGTCAAAGCTATTCCCCGGAGGCCAGATAATATTTTTTCCCCTCCTGCTACGGATCCCCATTGGTCTAAAGGTCTTCATGTGGATGCTCTGGTGGTGGCAGCTGCAACAAAAAAGGATCTGGTGGAAGAAGAAAGCCAGAATGTCCACCCGCCTAACAGAGTCCAGGGTCGTGGACAGGATAGGGAAGCGCACCTTTGCATCAGTGACCTTTACTATCAGGTCCCTGAATTATACAGCACACTTTACCAGGCTTCAAAGGGATCTGATTTCTGAGCTCTCTGAAACCTTGGCTGGTGCAGTGTCTGATGAGGTCCGTGACAAAGTGGCCTCTCAGCTGGCCACCATTGAGTCAATATCTAACTCCTCTATGCGACTGATATCTCACGCATCAGTAGGTGCAGCTAGCGCAGCGGATTCAGCTGTGGTCTTGAGATGACAAGCCAGGATGCGCTTATGCAATTTCGCAGAACCCTTTAAGGTTTCTTTTCTTAATGCTCCCATTGAGGCCTCTTCGTTGTTTGGACCCAAAGTTAAAAGCACACTGGTCAGATGTGAACAGGACAGTAAGACCCTTTCTGCCGTAGGTGTCTGTTATTCTTCCCCTCAACGTGCTTTCTCCCGAAACCCAAAGAGTGGGAAGATATGGTTCAAGAACTCTCGGGGTCCTTTCCTTGACACATGGGCCGAGTTCTCCCCTAGAGGCAGAGGGAGAAACTCACAGGGAAGATGCTCCTTTTGGGGCAGAGGGGGTCCACGTAACCAGGGTTCCAGGGACTCTTTCCCTGGCCAATCCTACCAGCGCTCCTGAAGAGTGCCCCAACGCCTTTCCTCTGGAGGTGGTTGGGGGTCGTTTCTCCTTGTACCCTTCTGCCTGGCTAACCATCACCACCGATTCTTGGGTACAAAGGATTATAGCCAGAGGTCATCATATCCCCTTCGATCTTTGTCTTGTCCTTTTAAAAAACCTTACCAACGTTCCACCCAGTCAAAAGGAAGAAGCAGCATTAGAGATAGAAAAGCTGCTAAGAAAGAGAGTCATCCAAATAGTCCCTCCAGACCAGATAGGATCTGGATTCTACTCAAGACTATTTTTGGTGCCAAAGAAAACCGGGGACTGGAGATCGATTTTGGATCTCAGTGCATTGAACAAGTTTGTGAGAATACAAAAATTCCAGATGGTCACAATACAGTCTATCCTCCCGCTTCTGGAAAAAGACGATTTGATGTGCTCGATAGATCTTCAAGATGCGTACTACCACATAAAAGTGGACAGGCCATCAGGAAGATTTCTGCGCTTCCGTGTGGGAGCCAGTCACTACCAGTTCAGAGTACTGCCCTTCGGACTCTCTATAGCCCTCAGAGTGTTCACAAAGTGCATGACAGTCATCACAGCTCACTTGCGACTACAATGATTCCAGGTGTTTCCATACCTAGACGACTGGCTCATTTCTGCCCCCACCAGACATCTACTGGAAGAAGCCCTGGCATACTGTCTCTCCTCATTGCACAAAGGCTAAGCATAACCATAAACTGGCAAAAATCCAATTTCACCCCTCTCAGTCCACAGAATTCATAGGGGTTGTCTTGGATACAAAGAACAGCAGAACTGCTATTCCAGAGCACAGAATTCTAAGGATAAGGCAACAACTGATCCTAATCCTTTCAAGAGAGAAATCCACAGCCCACTCTGTCCTACAGCTGTTGGATTCCATGGCAGCCTCCATCACCATTGTCCCCCTGGCCAGGTTTCATATGAGGCTTCTTACTCACCCAATGGTGTCCTTTTCAGCATCCTTCTTCAGCCAAGATTCGAGTAACCCACAGGTACAAACAGGATTTAAATTGGTGGATGACACACAATGGTCTCGCCCCTTCTCCCCCCAGCAACCCAAGGCCACAGTGACCACAGACGCCTCCCTGATGGGGTGGGTGGGCTATGTCAGGGACAGACAGTCCAAGGCACCTGGTCCGAATTGGAGGCCCAACTGCATATAAATGTTCTAGAGCTGAGGGCGGTGCTTCTGGCGTTGCAAGCATTCCATCCCCTGCTGCCATCTGGGACGATTGCGATTCAATCAGACAACATGGCGGTGGTCTGGTACATCAACAAACAAGGTGGAACCAAATCTTACCCCCTTTGTCGAGAGGCCATGAGGATATGGCAATGGGCGATGGCTGCCAACCGTTTTCTTCTAGCAACGCACATTCCCTGGAGTTAAAACGTGATAGCAGACAGACTCAGCAGGTGCATTCTACAACCTAATGAGTGGTCCCTGAATCCCTTGATAGCGACTGAGATCTTCCACTGCTAGGGCTGTCCTTGCTGCGACCTCTTTGCATCCACGACCAACTACAAATGCAGCAACTACTTTGCCCCATTCCCCTCCGGGACAGTCACCCAGGGGCGCTCTAGTCCACGATTGGCCCTCTGGTCTTCTTTATGCATTCCCACCTTTTCCCCTCATTCCCCAGTTTCTGAAGAAAGCCCGTCGGTTGAAGAGCAAGGTGATCCTCATAGCACCATATTTGCCTCGTCAGATTTAGTTCCCCTTCCTTTGGCCTCACCTACTAGATCGACCATGGATTCTCCATCCAACCCCAGAGTTGATCTCACACCCGCAGAACCTGATTCATCCCAACTTGGACAGCCTGAAGCTCACAGCTTGGCTACTCCAATTCCCCTGATTGCCAGGCAGAATGATCTTTCTTTGCAAGTACGTGACATTCTCATTGCATCTCGTAAGTCTTCCACTAGAATTACTTATCTAAGCAAGTGGAAAAGATTTACTTGTTGGCTGAAAGAAAAACAAGTAGATCCCTTCTGAGCACCAGTGTCTGTAATACTAGAGTGAGTATCTGGCCAGCCGTTTTCAATCAGGTCTGTCGGCCTTTACCATTAGAGTTTATTTGGATGCAATCTCTAATTTCCATGAGGGTGTCCAAAACTCCTCTCATGTCACACAAATTGTGCAAGACCTTCATAAAAGGTGTGAATCATCTGAAGCCACCTTTTCGAGAACCTATTCAACCATGGGATCTATTATTAGTTCTACAAGCTCTGACAATGCCACCTTTCGAACCAGCTTCTTCTTACGACCTCAGATATTTGTCATGGAAAACCTTGTTTTTGGTCGCCATTACCTCTGCCAGACGTATCTCTGAGCTTCAAGCTTTATGCATCAAGAGTCCATACTTGATTTTTCATAGAGATAGAGTGTCTTTGAGAACTAATCCTTCATTTCTGCCAAAAGTAATCTCTGAAATGTCCATTAATCAAACCATTGAATTGCCAGATGTTCATCGTGCATGCAGCTGCAGTCATTACAGATGGGTTCAGGCAGTCCCTCTGGCCGAATTCCAAAGTCTAGGTCCGGCGTCGGTTGTTGTCGCTTTCTTTCCTGACGTCAGTGCGACAGGGGTATATGAGACACAGCCGACGCCATTTTCTTAAGTCTTTTTTGTCGCGTGGTGCCCGAAGCAGAAGCAGTTCGCAAGTGCCGGTCGGCCAGCTCCTGAAATTACGAAAATTTGGAAACCGAAGTCTTCTTTAAAGCTAAGTACCCCGTTGGGGAAACTATTCTTGCCTCAGACTGATGTCAGACAAAGTTAACAATTGTATTTCTTGTGGGAAGCAAATACCGCATAAGGATTTCCATTCCCTCTGTATACCTTGTTTAGGCCCAGACCACGACGTCTCGGGCTGTCGCTTTTGTGCTACTTTCAATAAACGCACTATTAAGCGTCAGGCGGAGTTCGCCCAGCACTTTTTTGGTAATGCTTTTAATTATAAAATGTCGTCGGAAACTCCGACTACTGTTTTGTCCAAAAAACGCAAGGACAAAGACCAACACACGAGGTCCGCGGTCTCCACCGACACCACGCCAAAACCGGCTACACGTGGTCCGGTTCTCAGCGAGGCGCCTACGCAGCCCCTGCCTACCGACGACACTTCTCTGGCGGTGTCTTCTGTAACCGAGACCGCAGGTTCCTCGGCCCATACCCTGACTACAGCTACCGAAGCCACTGTGAGTGTTGAGCCTCTTAATGTGGACAGGTCCACTTCCACCCATGGTGTCTTCAGACCTTCTTCTTCCTTTTCCATAAAGGCCTTTACTAAGTCTAAATCAGCCATGCATTCCAAGAGGCCTGTTGCACAGGGCCCATCTCCAGGCCCCATGCCTAAAAAGCAGATGCTCAAAATGGCTGAGGATTTAATTACTCTTATCAGGGGTTCCCAGCCCCCTCCGGACAAGAGACCCAGAGTGGAGGAAGATTCTCCCTCTTCTGACCAGGGCTCCATTATTTCAGAACATTCTGATGAAGAGGAACATTCGTACTTCCCTTTTGAAGATTCTGATGCAGAGCAGTCCATTCCTTCTGTATCCCCCCCCCCAGAGGATTTTTCATTCGGGGAAACCTTGCATACCTTGAGGGAACACTTCCATTGGGAAGGCCAAGATTTTTCAGATTCCAAGAAAAGGCTTAGGGAATTTCTTTTGCTACCTCAGCACAGACCTCTGGTGATAACTCCTGTCTTGGACATACTTGATGATGTTTACTTGGAGGCTTGCCTTAATCTGGATTCCCTGCCTCCTGCCCCAGTCAAGCCTGATAGGTACTACAGAGTTCCTAGCTCACACCAATTTCTTTACAAAAGCCATAATGCTGACCCTGAAACCATTTCTCAAGGCCCAAAGGGAATGAAGGCCTCTACTGCTAAGAATCCATTACCTTCCGAGAGAGAGTCTAGATCCTTAGAAAGATGGGGAAAAAAGGTATATACCTCGGCCACCCTAGCCATGAGGGCCTTAAATTGTCAGTTCCATATGCTTAAATATCAGCAGTTTCTGTTATCACAATTAAAGAATAAAATGTCACAACCTAAACAACCAGATTTGAAGGAGTTGCAGGATATGATTCATAGTGCAGAACAAGTGGGTAAACACACCTTACAATGTGGCTATGATGCTCTAGAGGCCTCAAGTAGAGCTGCTGTTACAGGATCAGTCATTCATAGACATGCCTGGCTTAGGGAACAAACCTTGCCTGATCATGTTAAAGCTAAACTACTTGATGCTCCTTTACAAAAGGATGTATTATTTGGTACTAATGCTGAGGAGATACTACGGAAAATGGAAGAAAAAGCTAAATCTATGCAAACTGTCAAAGCTTTTCTACAGGTACAACCACCACGTTTTAGCAGAAATTGGCCTTCAAAAAACTGGTCCTTTCCAGCCACGGACAAGCCCCAAAGAGGTAGATACAGGCGCACAAGGGGCAGAGGACAATCTCAAGGATCATATAGAGGCAGACAGTGGCAATCTCCAGCACCAAGAGGTGGCGAAGACAGTGCACAACAATACAGGAATCAAACCCAATGACTTTCCCCTTTGCATGCCAAGCAAGGCTCAGGTGGCAGCACCCTTGGGTGGAAAGCTGGCATTATTTTCAAAAAATTGGCATATTGTCACAAAAGACAAATGGATCCTGGACATTATAAACAGAGGCTACAGATTTCATTTTCACACTCTTCCAAAAATGAGAGGCATGCCGAACCTGCCACACAATCAAAGGGCAGAGGCTCAAATACAAATTTCAAAGCTCATGGACATGAAAGCTATTCAAGAGGTACCTACTCACGAACAAGGTCAAGGTTTTTATTCCAGACTATTCCTGGTACCAAGGAAGGGAAATGATTGGAAACCCATTTTGGACTTATCCATCCTAAACACATTTCTACTTGTTCCAAAATTCAAGATGCTCACCTTACAGCAGCTTCTTCCCATGCTGGGCAAGGAGTCTTGGCTGGTAACATTGGACCTCAAGGAGGCATACCTGCATGTCCCAGTCAGACAAAGCTGCAGAAGATACCTCAGATTTCTTGCAGGTTCAAGCCACTATCAATTCTCTGCATTGCCCTTTGGCTTATCTACTGCGCCCAGAGTATTCACGAAATGCCTGGCATCAGTAATTGCTACTGCAGACTTCAAGGGATACAAATTTACCCTTATTTGGATGACTGCCTGATCCAAGCGGACAGCAAACACATACTTCTGGAACATCTGGCTTATGTAACACGGTTATTTAATTCTCTGGGATACACAGTCAACATCGAGAAATCCAGGCTAACACCATCTCAGAAAATAATTTTCCTGGGTGCCAACTTGGACACAAACACCTAATTGGCCTATCTTACGCCAGAAAAACAGGGGCAACTAACTCAGTACTTCAAGATGCTAGCAAATTGTACCAGGCTAATTGCAAGGAAAATCCTGCAGGCTCTGGGATTCATGGCATCTTGCATTCTTCTAATCCCATGTGCAAAGTTGCATACGAGGAAACTTCAACTAAAAAACCTATGGTCTCAACACAGCCACAGTTTGGAAACAATAATACCACTAATTCCATGTTTGCAAAAGGAATTTCTATGGTGGGCCCAAGCATGCCAAACAGACACAGGTCTACCATTCTGCAAGCCTCAAGCAAATCAAGTCATCACAACAGACGCCTCAGACTACGCCTGGGGGGCACACATGACAGACAGGTGCATTCAGGGCAAATGGTCCCAAAAGGAAAAGCACCTTCACATCAATCAAAAGGAAATGCTAGCAGTGATAAATGCAATTACAGCTTTCAAGGACCTCCTGCATCCAGGGCAATTATTGATAAGAACAGACAACACCACAGTAATGTGGTACATAAACAAACAAGGAGGAACACATTCATACCCCCTGTGCAGGCTGGCCATGTCACTTTGGAACATGGCTCTGGAATGGCAAATCGAGCTTCAAGCACAGTACCTGCCAGGTTTGGAAAACACGCTGGCAGTCTAAGCAGAAATATGACAGACCCGCACAAATGGAAGTTGCATCCTCAAGTGTTTACAAAGATAATCCAAGCGTGGGGAAGGCCAGACATAGATCTCTTTGCCTCCCACAAGAATCATCAATTGACAAAATTCTGCTCAAGGACATTTCATCCAAAGGCCTTGGAGAGTGGACACCCTTTCTTTCAGATGGGCAGCACGGACAGTTTACGCCTTCCTACCTTTGCCTCTACTGCCCAAGGTACTCTTGAAAGCAAGAGCAGACAGACCAAATATGATACTGATTGCTCCAGACTGGCCAAGACAACACTGGTCCCACTCCTGAGGAGCCTAACACATTCTCCTCCCTGGACCCTACCTCTAATGCCTCTTCTCCTGACTCAGCACAGCTACAAAACTTTCACAGTCAGCTGAAAACACTCAGTCTGGCTGCATGGAAAATTCCTTAACACCACAACAGACCCTACTCTCCAAGGAGGTGCAGGATGTCATTTTGGAGGCCAGAAGGCCATCTACTAGAAAAGCTTACTCCGCAAAATGGAAACGGTTTTGCGCTTGGAATGAGAAAAAGGGCCAGGATCCTAGAAAACTGAATTTGCCTCAGATATTACAGTATCTAGCTGAGCTGTTGAACAGTGGACTTTCATTTTCCTCCATCAAAATCCATGCCTCAGCCATTTCTGCAGAATACAACACTGATCCACCCTTATTCTCTCACCCACTCTTAAGGCAGTACCTCAGAGGGGCCAAGAATATAAGACCTCCAAGGAAACAACCAATACCAGCCTGGGATCTTAATTACATTCTAGAAAAATTAACATTGCCTCCCTTTGAACCAGCTGCCTCAACAGATTTGCAATATTTGTCCTGGAAAACAGCTTTCCTTCTGGCTATTACCTCAGCTCGTAGGGTCTCGGAACTACAAGCCCTCATGGCTGTGCAGCCCTTTCTCATCTTCCATCAGGACAGGGTTTCCCTATGAACCAACCCGTCATTTATGCCTAAGGTGGTATCCAGTGTAGCTTTAAATCAGGCCATACACTTACCTACCTTTTACCCCAATCCTCAAAACAAAGGGGAAAGGCTGCTACATTCCTTAGACATCCATGGACAGCTGCGTTACTATTTGGACAGAACAAAGCCTTTCAGGAAATCAGAACAACTCTTTGTGTCCTATGCTGTAGGAGCTCAAGGCAAGCCAATTTCCAAACAGACAATTTCAAAATGGATAGGCCACTGCATACGGTTTTGTTACTCCTTTCATGGTAAATCTGTACCTGCAGGCATCAGATCCCACTCCACAAGGGCCACAGCTACCTCTGCAGCCTTCCTCAGAGGAGTCCCTACCAAAGATATTTTGGAGGCAGCCACTTGGAGTTCTGTGCATACCTTCACTAAACACTACCACCTACCTTTATACTCCAAAACTAGAGCAGGCATTGCCACTGCTGTGTTGCAGGTCATTCTGGCTCCTCCCAGTTCCACCTAGTGCCTACCACTCTGTGCGTAGCTTTGGGATTCTACCCATCCGTAATGACTGCAGCTTTATGCACGATGAACATAGTACAGTTTTGTACCTACCATAAATGTAGGTGTTCGAGTGCTAATACAGCTGCAGTCCAGGTTTCCCTCCCTCCTTCCCCTCTGGGTACAGACCTAGTGGCTAACTCCTCATCTTACAACCTGATTGGGTTATCCTTCTATGGTGTATTTGCTTGCATTGCATGATTATATATAATATATACATATATATATATATATATATATATATATATATATATATATATATATATATATATATTGCCTTCCTTCTGGGGGCACCTGACATCTGGGGCAAGAAAGACTGAAGAAAATGGCGTTGGCTGTGTCTTATATACCCCTGTCGCACTGACGTCAGGAAAGAAAGCGACAACAACTGACGCCGGACCTAGACTTTGGAATTCGGCCGACCGAGGACCCGCCTGATGGCAGGAGAACCCATCTGTAATGACTGCAGCTGTATTAGCACTCGAACATCTACATTTATGGTAGGTACAAAACTGTACTTTTTCTTTCCCAGTCATTCAAACAGAGGAGAGTATTGCCTACATACCCTAGATATTCACAGGCAAATCTGTTTTTATTTAAACAGCACTAAGTCCTCTCGTAAATCTGACCAGTTATTTTTGGCCTATTCTGGACCTAGATTAGGATCTGCTGTTGCTAAGGTCACATTAGCTAGATGGTTGAAAGACTGTGTGACCTTCATTTATACACAAAGTAATATTCCGTTGCTTACTACTATGAAGGCTCATTCGACAAGGTCGGTGGCAACTTCTGCTGCCTTCCATGCCAAAGCTTCTTTACATGACATCTGTAACTTGGGCTACGCCTCATACCTTCATCAATCATTACAAATTGGATTTGGCCTCCAGGGCAAGAGCATCTTTTGGTTCTGTGGTGCTCAGGAATGTCCTTCCATGAGAGCCTCTCAGGAATAGAGGTAGCTGGGGACTCTGTCCCATGCGTAAGGAATGAACAAGGATTAACAATATCAGATAAAGAAGTTATGTCTTACCATAACATTCCATCTGTATTGTTGATCCTCCTTCAGTCATTACGACTCTCCCTCCTACCCCCTCCTGTGGCTTCTGGTGGATCTCACCATCCGGTTCTCTTAGGTAATTTGACCAGAGGTAGCCTCTACCTTCTTTTGACTTGCAAACTCAATCTGAGGTAACAGGGAGAGGGGGATTATGGGTAAGCGTTTAGCTCGAGAGTTAATAGCTGATGTGGGCTTGGAAAATGGCCGGCTCGGTTCCGGGGTAGGAACCAATACCCATGCGTAATGACTGAACAAGGATCAATAATACAGATGGAACGTTATGGTAGGACATAACTTCTTTTTATGGACACTCCTTCCCCCGAAGCCTCTCTTTTCCTTTGGGCCTTGGGGTCCATGGCTGCAGCAACCACTCTGGTAATCTTAGCCCACCTTCACATGAGAGTGCTTCAGTGAAACTTACATGTGCAATGGTCCTTTCTGCATTACCCTTTGAACTACCAGATCAGAATCTCACGAGTATGCAAGCAGTCTTTCATCTGGTGGATACAGTGCTACAATCTTCTCCAGGGTTGTCCTTTCATCCTTCCTCCCCCCCTCAGCCACTGTGACCACAGATGTTTCCCAACTTGGGTGGGGGGCATTATCTGGGAAAGACAGTCCAAGGCCTCCCCCTTAGAGACCAATTTGCATATAAACATTCTGGAGATGAGAGTGTTGATTCTCACATTTCAAGCCCTCCACTCCTCTCTTCCCAGTGGGACTGTTGCAGTTCAGACAGACATGTCGGTGATCTGGTACATCAGCAACCAAGGAGGAATTGGATCTTATCCCTTGTGTCAAGAGGCTATGAGGTTGTGGCAATGGGTGATCTCTTCAGACTGCTTTTTCGCACATTCCAGGGAAGTCAAACATGACTGCTCAGCAGGATCACCTTGATGCATCATGAGTGGTCTCTAAAGTGGTCTCTAAATCCTGCAGTGCCAGATATGATCTTCCAGAGGTGGAGTCAACCTTGCTGCGACCTGTATGCGTCTCCCTCCAACACCAAGTGGACCGAGTTTTTTGCCCTGATCCCTCTGCAGGGACAATCACCAAGAGATGCTCTAGTCCATGCTTGGCCCCCCAGTCTACTCTATGCCTTCCCCTTCCTTTCTGCTCATTCCCACATTTCAACAGAAAGCACAGAGGTTGAAGTGCCAAGTCATCCTCATTGCCCCCCTTTTGACCCTGTCAAGTGTGGTTCCCCTTCTTTTGGTCTTAACCTGGCTTGTCTACCTTGGACTGTGGAGGCCTCTCCAGGTCTCTTGTCCCACACCTTGGGGCACTCCTATCCGGATCTCATGAACTTGAAACTAAACACTTGGTTTCTCCACTTCCATTGATGGCTAGAACTCATGGATGTTCCTCCCCAGTCAGAAAAAATTTGATTGTGGCACATAAACCATCCACTAGGAAGCTATACAACAGTCAGTGGAAGAAGTTCTCTGTCTGGGCTCATCAGAACAATTTAGACCCTTTTTCTGCACCTGTTTTAGCAGTTTTGGACAGCCTTGCTTACCTCTTTAATAACGGTGCAAGCTTTTCTACCATGGAGGTGCAACTTCGTGCCATTTCCAATTTTCACGTAGGGGACAACTTTCTTCCTAGCTTCCTCTAAACTATGCAAAGCCTTCCTGAAGGGTATCTTTCTCCTGTGTCCTCCTATTAAGGAGCCTACCCTTCCTTGGGACCTCACCTTAGTTCTTCAGGCTTTAATCTAAACCCCTCACCCCTTTGAACTTTCAGCGAAAGTAGACTTGAAGTTTCTGACGTGGAAAAATATTTTCTTGGTGGTTATTACATCCTCCAAGAGGATATCTGAGCTACAGGCTTTGTGTTGCAAACCTCCCAATCTGATTTTTCATAAGGACAGAGTTACTCTATGTGCTAATCCCTCCATCTGATGTTGTTAATCTTCTTTCCATCCATCACTGATGGGTTCAGTTCCAAGCCCTTGGGACCGAGTCGACCTGTTACCAAGCTCGTGTCAGCCAAAAAAACTATCGAGCTAAGCTTCTACCAAGAATGCCCTTCTCCCTGTTACGTGAGATGTCATTTGCCACATATCTGTAAAGCCACGTTTCAGCCGAGCTCTCAGCTAAGTGAAAACATTTTGATATTTTGTGTGAAAAACTCATCAAGATTTCTTCCTTTATTGAGCGTTAGTCTTTCTTATGTTAAATTACAGTTAGGTCTTGTTCTTTTTTCTTCTTTTTTCAACCCATTGGTAAGCTTTCAAGTACCATTGTTGGTACGGCCCTCTCTCCTTACCCTTGTGGTATTCCTCCAATACCATAGTTGGTATTTCTACTTTTCTTCCTAACCAGTTAGTGCCTTTCAATAGTAAGTTTCTGTTGTATGTTTATCAATAATACTGTGTGGTCTTGAAACTCTGTCTGAGTTGCTAAAACAGACTTGTTTGAATTTTGGTTTGAAGTGCTACTCTGTTGTCTGTCTTTCAAGATGTCGGATAAGAAGGGTACTTCCGGGTTTAAGCATTGTACTTCGTGTAATGGCAAGTGACTCTCACAGTGATTGTTTGGGGGTGCCCCATGTTTCGGTTCAACTTCCCTGTGGCATTTGTCAAAGCTTCAGTCAACGCACTCTGAGTGCAAGAATAAATTGCTACTGAAAGGGTTACTTAAGTCTCCCTTTTCAAAGGCCATTTCTGCGATGGAGGTCTCAACCCCTCCTACTAAAGACAAAAAGAGGTCCCACTCTGTTCCCTCTTCACCCTTGGGTGATCAGGGTAAGCCTGTGAAACCAAAAGTTCCAAAGTTGTCCTCTGAGCATAAATCGGCCTCGTCGGCACCATGCTTGTCAGTTCCGAACACTTAGAAACTTAAGATATCGGCGCCAGCTTCGGCTCCGATTCTGCCTCCAGCACCGACGATAGACCTCACCATGCCTGCTACTACTTTGGCACCTGTAACCACTCCAGCTCAGTGCACGCCTTTGGTGCCTACCTCTGATATGACATTGGAACCCCCGCTTCGGCTCAGAGTGCTCCTTCAAAACCGAGCATTGTTTTGACTAAACTGGACTTGACCCCTTTGGTCCCTGTATCAAAACTTGAGACATCGGAGCCAGCAGACCTTGCACCACGGACCCGATACTCTCCATCCGTAGATCCGTCACTGGGTCAGATGTATAGCCTGTTCATTGATCGACCTGACTCCCCGTCCGGAGTATCCACTAGATCCACCAGGAGCCTGTCAGAATTCGATGTGGTGCATCTTGTGGACCAGCTGTTAGCAGCCAGGGGGATACCCACACCTTCTAGGACCCATCTGTCTACAGGACTTGGGTTGGTTTCTCCACAGGCGCCATCTTACTCTCTTCCTTCGACCATTCCGGTTCCAAAGCTTTTTGCTCCGACGTCCTTCTCAGAACCCACCACTTCAGTGCCTGTAGTGGACCTCACTCAGGCTCCAGGTTTTCCCCTTTGGTTCTCAGTTTCTACGGAACCGGTCCTTTCTCAGTCAAGGGATTGGGGTCAGGCTCCTTGCCTCGCGGCACAGTTCCAGGTGTGCTTTCAGTTCCGTCCTCTGTGCCAGTTGTCTCGTCTGCACCGATCCTGCTTGAGGCTCCATCCGTGGTGGCGGATTCGTTGGAGCAGGGTATGACCCCTGTTCCGAGGTTGTCTTTCTCGGTTCCTGGCTCCCATCCCTCTTTGGGCAGACCTGCTTTCTGCATGATTGAGAGGGGTCTTGCTTCTGGAAGCACTCCATTGACGTCAGAACCTCAGTTCTCACCACCTGAGCTACAGCTGCCACAGACCACCTCCCCGGGGCACCGGGCACAGATGCCGCAGGACACCCCTGTTCAGGGTACCCACTCTTCCAAGTCCTCCTCAGAGACCCACCCTGATGAGCCCCCTCGGAAGAGATTGTGCAATAGGAAGCACGTAGACTCACACGAGGAGCCTCTAATGGAAGACACGGATTATGATGATGGTGAAGGATCCCCCACAGTCACCTTCTGATGATGTCTCCTTTGGAGACATCCTTGAAATGCTGAAACAGAGAGGTAACTGGAAGCCCTCCAACCCTTCTCCTGAGTAGTCCGTGTTCCTGCAAGCTTTTCACACCCGGCCATCTTACCTCTCAGTTGACCCCACCTGCCGACGAGCTTGTCCAGCTCATTGTGCAGTGCACTTGGAAGAACCCTGATTCCACTGAGGCGATCCCTCGGAGGCCTGACAAAATTCTTTCTCCGCCTGAGGAGAACCCACATTGGTCCAGAGGTTTACCAGTCAACGCTATGGTGGTGGTGGTGGCGCAAAAACGGACTTGGCTGAGGAGAGTAATGTCCACCCAGCAGAGCGTCACAAGTGGTGGACGGACTTGGGAAGTGAGTTTATGCATCAGCGACCTTTGCCATATGGTCTCTGAATTACTTGGCACATTTTACGAGGATCCAGAGGGACTTGCTGTCCGAACTCTCTGGAACACTGCAAGGACAGGTATCTGAAGAGGTAAGGGACAAAGTTGCCATGCAACTAGCTACCCTGGAATCGATTTCCAACTCGTCCATGAGGTTGCTATCACATGCAACTGAAGGGGCGGCTAGAATGGTGGGTTCAGACATTGTCATGAGACATCATGCCTGGATGCGCATTTGTGACCTTCTGGATCCCTTCAAGTCTTCCTTTCTGAATTCTCTCATCGACGCATCGTCCCTTTTTTGCTCCAAGGTGAAGGACACAGTAGCCAGGTGCAAGCAAGATGGCAAGACCCTGTCTGCCATAGGCCTACAGTTTTCCAACCCTCAATGTTCCTTTTCCAGGAATCAGAGGAGTGGGAAAATGTGGCACAAAAAATCTCTGGGTCCTTTCCGTGCTGCAAGTGGTGATGATACCCCTGGTGCAGAGGGGGTAAAATTTCTGAAAGATGCTCCTACAGGGGCAGAAGGGGTCCTCGTAACCAGAGCGCCAGGGATTCCTTCTCTGGACAGCCTTACCAGCACTCCTGAAGAGCAGCCTAATTGCTTACCTCTGGAAGCAGTTGGGGGGTCATCTTTCTCTGCACCAAGCTGCCTGGTACTCCTAATACCACCAATTGTTGGGTGCATCAGTTCATAGATTGGTACTAGGCTATTGGCCCTAGGGCCTGTAGAAGCCTAGCCAAACAATTCCCCGGATATTTCTTCCCACAATATTTACTTCCTGGACCCCCTGTCTAGCAAGGGCGGCTGACGTGATCCCCGGGGTGAATTTCCTATCTCCCATCCAGTCATCAAGGTTCCTTTTTAAGAGGGCCAAGGAGGTGCTCTGCATGACATGTATGGGCAGTCTATTCCAGAAGGTCAGGAACCTATCCCTCCAGCATGTTTTGTTCATTGTGATGACAAGGTTTAGATCCCTGGAGCGTGTGGCTCTGAGGGATTGGGATTTCTTAAGTGGAGCATGTCCAACAGCTCAAGATTTGACTTGGCCTTGTATGTTAAGCAGAGATTGCCTCTGAGAGACGATATGCCACAGAGTATAGCTGGATTTTTTTTTAGATGGTCAGCATAGGGCATCTGCTGTAGGCCTGTGATTCTTTTAGTGAGGTATTTCTGCGGCCTTTCCAGCTGTTGCAGATATTTTGTGAGGTACATACCAAACGGAGTGTTGTACTCTATAATGGCTCTAATGAGGAACGAGTACAGTGGGGCAATGGCCTCCTTTTTTCTGGATGAAAAGCTCTTAGTGATGAGGTGTGCCACATAGAAGGATTTCCTGATCGTTGTGGCAATGTGGTTATCGAAGGTGAGACCACTGTCCACCTGTGTCCCTAAGTCTCTCATCACTCTTTCGGTGTTTAGTGTACTGCCACCTATGTGGTAATTCATGGGTACATGTTTTTTCCCAAAGGGGATAACCATACATTTTTTGGCATTAAGCTTGAGCCCATGGCTCTGGCACTAAGCATCTGTTTCTGTAAGGCCCTTTTGTAGAATATCCACATTATTTGGGGATTCAATAATGGTTCCCAGTTTGCAGTCATCTGCGAGCTTTATTAACCAGAGTCCCTTAGTGTTGGCCTGTACTTCAGAGAAGTAGATGCCAAACAAGAGCAGTCCCAAGACTGAAACCTGAGGTACTCCACTTGTCTGGAGCTGGATTTGGAGTAGGCTACTTTTACAGTCTGGGTTCTGTCAGTAAGCCATTTGGCAACCCATCGAGTGATGTAGGGATTTATGCCCAGCTTAGTAAGTTTATCTATGATTCCAGGGTAGGGGATGGTGTCAAAGGCCTTGGCGAGGTCCAGATAGGCTGTGTGGACCGTCTTACCCTCGTCCACAGCTCTGGAGACTGATTTGAAGAAGTCAATCGGGTTCAGGAGACAAGATCGGCCCTTCACGAACCCAAACTGGGTGGGGTCCAGTGTTTGAAGGTTGCCAATGTCTTTGTTTACAAGTTCCATGATAATTTGTTCCATGCCCTTGCAGATCAGGCTTGTCAGACTGATGGGACGGTAGTTCCTGGGATCCAAGGTGGTTCCCCCCTTGTGGAGTGGGATAACTGTAGCTGTGCATCACTCAGTGGGCACAAAGCTTGAGGTGAGGCTATGATTAAACATGACACTTAGGTGAGGTGCCAGTTCATTTTGGAGTTCATGTAGTACACAGCCCTGGATGTCATCTGGTCCCATGGATGCTGTATTCTTAGCTTTGGAGAGTGCAGTTTCTACCTGTGTGGCCGTGATTACCAGAATTTGGCAATCTTTTGGTATTGAGATGGGCCCTTTAGGGGGTGAGAGGGGGGTGAAGTTGGCATTAAGTCGATCTGCCAGGATATTGGCAATATCCTTGGGATCAGTATATTTAATGCCATTCTGTTGTAGCTTAGAGCAGATCTGAGCATTGTCATTTAGATTCTTGGCATGACTATAGAATGCCTTGTGGTTGTCTTTGGAATCTTTGGCAATTTTATTTTCTTAACTAGCTTTGGATGATTTTATGAGGGATCTCAGCTTCTTACTGAGGCTGGTAAGGGAGTATTTTGCATCTTGGGATTTTCCTCTTTTCTGCAAGAATTTCTTCCTTCTGTTGTATAGTTTGTTTATGACAGGGGACCACCAGATTGGTTTCCTTTTTTTGGAATAGAGCATCTTGGTTCTATTTGGGATGGTACAATTCATGTACGAGTGGATGTGGTCATACAGTGCCTTAGTGTAGGATTCAGCAGTCGAACTTTCAGCTCCCATCTGCATGGGTGCCATGACGTTTGTCACTTCTGACTTAAGTAGCATGAAGTTGGCTTTGGAGAAGGTTTTTACGGAGGTTTCCTTACTGGGGGGGGTGGGGGTGGGATGTGGATGTCAAGGATGATTTACTTATGGTCAGACCTGAACAATGAGGGGGTTGCCACTGGGGTGGAGCATCTATTTCCTATGTTGGTAATGACCAGGTCTAGGATATTGGAGCCCCTGGTGGGACAGTGGATTAGTTGATCCAGGGTGTTGGAATTTATGAATTCTAAGAACCGAGTATAATCGTCAGAGGTTACACCATTCCCCTTTCTTGTCAACCAACACTTCAAAAAAAGCTTTGCAACGTTCCACCCAGTAAAAGGGAAGATGCAGCTTCAGAAATAAAAAAGCTGTCTCAAAAGAGAGTCATCCAACCAGTCCCACCAGACCAGTGTGGATCCGGATTCTACTCAAGATTCTTTTTGGTGCCAAAAAACAGAGGGGACTAGAGACCCATACTGGATCTCGGCAGCTTGAACAAGTCTGTCACCCAAACCAAATTCTAGATGGTCACGGTTCAGTCCATTCTCCCTTTTTTAAAGGAAGGCAATTGGATGTGCTCAATAGATCTAAGGGATGCATATTACCACATCAAAATGGACAAACGCTGCAGGAGTCTGCTTCGCTTCTGGCTGGGAGCCAATCACGATCAGTTTCATGCTGCCATTCAGTCTCTCTACAGCCCCCAGAATGTTCACGAAGTGTATGGCAGTGCTCACAGCTCATTTGAGACTACAAGGATTCCACGTGTTTCCATATTTGGATGACTGGCTCCTCACTGCCACCACCAAGTGTCTGCTTGTAACAGCCCTGCATTACACTCTCTCTCTCTCTCTCTGGCAAAAACTCTGCTAATAACAGTACACTGGGAGAAATCAAACCTTGCTCCTACGCAGCAAATAGAATTCATTGGAGCAGTGTTCAACACCCGGTCCTGTCTAGTGTCGCTCCAAACCCACAGACTCCAGCAATTGAGGCTCCAGCTCCAGGTGATACTCTGTCAAACAAAAGTTTCAGCAAGGGAGGTTCCTCAGGCCCTAGGTTCCATGGCAGCTTCAATCCCAATAGTGCCCCTTGCGAGGCCGCACATGCAAATTCTGCAATGGCTACTTTTTCACAGTGGTTCCCAAACGACCACCCCCTCAGTTCCCAGATTTATATAGCCAAATCCTGCCAGCAGGACCTTCTTTGGTGGATGAGGCCAGATGCAGAACTTTGGAGTCACCCATTCCAGTCTCCTCAGCCCAAGGCCATTGTGACCACAGATGCTTCCCTGATTTGGTGGGGGGACATTTCCATTGAAAGACAGTCCAAGGTGCATGGTCCACCCTAGAAGCCAACCTGCATATCAATGTTCTAGAACTGAGAGCGGTGCTGTTAGCGTTGCAGCCGTTTCACCCATTTCTCCCTTCTGGGACAATTGCAATTCAGTTGGACAATATGTCAGTGGTCTGGTTTATCAAAAAGAAAGGAATAACCAAGTCCTACCCCCTATGTCACGAGGCCATGAAAATCTGGCAGTGAACGATAGCTTCCGACCGCTTTCTGACAGCAACGCATATCCCAGGGAGCTCCAACGTAATTGCTGACAAACTGAGCAGATGCATCCTGCTCATGAGTGTTCCCTCAATCCCGAGGTGGCGACAGAATTCTTCAGCCATTGGGGCCAGCCTTGCTGTGAACTTTTTGCCTCCCCATCGAACAACAAGTGCGGCAGCCATTTTGTTGTGTTTTCCCTGGAGGGGGAGTCCCCGAGAGATGCTCTGATCCACGATTGGCCCACGGGACTTCTTTATGCTTATCTCCCCATCCCACTTATCCCATAGTTCTTAAAGAAAGCTCTTCGGTTGAGATGCAAGGTGCTCCTCATAGCCCTATTTTGGCCTTGACAAGTTTTGTTCCCCTTCCTACGGCCTCACCTAGTACACCCATCGTGGATTCTGGACCCTCTTCCAGATCTGATTACTCACCCCCAAGGGTTGAGTCACTCGAATCTATCCAGTCTGAAGCTGACGGCTTGATTTCTCCACTTCCATTAGTTTCCAGGCAAGCTAATCTCACCTCACCTGTTTGGGGCATCATTCTGGCCTCTCACAAACCATCCACCAGAAGACTTTATCAGGATAAATGGAAAAGGTTCTCCACCTGGTCTAAGGATAACATGCTTGACCCGTATTCGGCTCCAGTGACTGCAGTGCTGCAATACCTGGCTAAGTTTTTTGATAATGGAGTCTCTGCCTCTACCTTACGAGTATACCTGGTGGTGATTTCTAATTTCCACAATGGTCTAGATGGCACCCTTCTCATCTCCTTATGTCTATGCAAAGCCTTTCTCAAGGGAACCTCTCACGTCAGGCCTCCTGTCAGCCTGTGGAACCATGGAACCTTACTTTAGTCTTTGACTCAAACCCCCTTTGAACCCACAGTGAAGTATGACCTAAAGTTCTTGCCCTGGAAATCTTATAGCCATCACGTCAGCCATATGGGTCTTGGAGCTGCAGGCATTGTGTATCAAGAGGCCCTATCTGGTCTTCCATAAAGGCAGAGCATCGCGCCGGACAAACCCATCCTTCCTCCCCAAAGTTGTTTCTGATTTTTCCATTAATCAGACCATTGACCTACCAGTGTTCTTTCCGAATTTTTCCAATAAAGGAGAGTACTGCCTACACTCCTTGGATGTACATAGGCAACTGAAATTCTACCTAGACAGGACCAAGCCTATCTGTAAGTCTGAACAGCTTTTCATCTCCTTTTCTGGGCCTAGAATGGGAAATTCTGTTTCCAAGGTTACATTATCAAAATGGCTAAGGGACTGCATATGTTTTATCTATTCCCTTACAAAAGAACCTATGTCAAAGGTTAAAGCGCACTCCACTAGATCTATGGCAACATCTGTAGCTTTCCATTCCAGCGCTTCCATGGATGACATTTGCGCAGCAGCCACTTGGGCTAAACCTCATACCTTAATCGATCATTACAAATTGGACTTGGTCTCTAGAGGGAGAGCTGCCTTCGGATCAATGGTACTCAGGAATGTTGTTCTATAAGGGCAACCCATGGACCTCAAGGTAGCGTGGAATTCTGTCCCATCGTTGATGAATGGAAAGAAGATTAACAACATCAGATAAAGAAGTTATGTCTTACCATAATGTTCCATCTGTGGTGTTCATCATCGTTCATTCATCACATCCCACCCCTCCTTTCCTCGCCAAAGGCTTCTGGGAGATGCTTTGGGTCCAAATGGTGTATTAGGGCATTTGCGTAGAAGTGATCTCGGCTTTACTTCTCTGTCTTCAGCAAACTCAATCTGAGATAACAGGGAGAAGGGCATTTTGGGTAGAAGCTTAGCTCAAGAGTTTTTTTTGGCTGGCCCAAGCTTGGTAATAGGTCGTCTTGGTTCCGAGGGCTCGGAACCGAACCAATCAGTGATGAGTGAAAGAAGATGAACAACATAGATGGAACATTATGGTAAGACATAAATTCTTTTTTTTGCCCAGGGTCGCTTCTGGGGCTAACTTAAACCAAGTCAACAATCTTCAAGTTTTCTTTCCAAACTTTCAAAACAAGGAGAGTACCTTCTTCATATGTTGGATGTGCATAGACAACTATGCTTCTGTTTGGATAAAACCAAATAGTTCAGGAAATCTGACCAAATTTTCATATCCTTTTCAAAGTCCAGAATAAGCAAACCAGTTTCCAAGGTTACACTAACCCATTAAATTACTAGCTGTATCAAACTTACTTATTCCTTTAAGGACATTTCCTTACCATTCTACTAGATCTGTTTCTGCTTCAGCTTTCTGCTCTAAACATCCTATAGATGACATTTGTGCAGTTACTACTTGTTCTATCCATCATATCTTTATTTCCCATTACAAACTGGACATTATTTCCAGGACTAGGGCATCTTTTGATTCCACTGTGTACTGGAATATCCTCCTTTGAGGGATTCCCAAGTTCTTGTAGTAGCTGGGGACTCTGTCCCATAGGTGGAAGAGCAAATGATGGCAACAACATCTGATAAAAAAGTTATGTACTTACCATAATGTTCCATCTGTGTTGTTGCCTCTTATTCGCTCGTCAACCTTCCCTCCCTCCATCTCCGTGCCTTTTGAAGGACCTAAAAGAATTTTTTTGGACAGATACTTCTGTTTTCCTTTGAGCTCTTGAAGTATCCTAACTTTATTCTAAGTAGTTTAATCTTGTTTATGGGTATTATGATTATGCACTATACTAGGCTGTAGCAAACTCAGTCTGACGATTTGGAGCAGAGGAGCATTATGGTTAGGGTAGGGCTCCGATGTTGGAGCCTACAGCTTTGATATACAGCCAAGTCAGATCCGATGCTCGGATCTGCAACCCGTATGTTGAAGAGCAAATAAGAGGCAACAGCACAGTTACAACATTATGGTAAGTACATAACTTTTTTTTTTTTTTTTTTTTGAAACTGTGGGAAGTAAATAAGTTATACAAGTAGTTACCTCCCCAGCAGCTATAATACTTTAGTGCATTTGATATAACAATGAATAATGTAATTTAAAGGTAGCCAGTGTAGTTTTTCTTAGGACTAAATTGTAATGTTTACTGAAAGCACACAAGCTGTTTTTCACATCTGGGAGGGAAACAGAGCTAAGAAAAGAACACACAGCAATCAGTGTACATGAAAATGTGGCTCTAACATGCACTTTAGTGTGGATAACATTAATTTTGGAATAGGTAATGACTGTGAGAGCATCCCTTGATTTGAGACAACTGCTGCTATCTGGAGGGGTAAACTTCATTTTAGTTTTGGGTGTTTGCTGCAAGTTAAAAGGGGATGGAGGGATTCAATTCTTGAAAGATGTGACATACATTCAAATGTAAATGAGAATAAGCAACTACATCAGAGTTCAGCTTGCCAAACTTTAGTGTATGTGCATGCAAGCTAAACACTGAAAATATACATACAAGAACTGTAATGTATAACAGGTAGGAATAATAGCTTTCTAGCATAACGACATGTAAATGATCTAACAGGTTTAGACAAAAAAACAGAGTTTTGAATTATATTAAGAAGTGTATAGTGTGAAGAGCAACGCTGCATGAGACACATTTGGATAAAAATGAGCATGCAAATTTGACAAAGGATTTCAAGCTGAATATTCAGCAGAATATCAGGAGAAAAGGAAAATGGTAGTTAATACTGATTGCTAGAGGGGCTTAGAAGAGGAACAAATATGCTGATTGTAGATGCGCTTAAGTAAGGGGTTACTGGCAGGGGACAAAAACTATGCTGACATGTATTTATGTTCCACCTAAAACTGCTGCTCTGGATCTTAACTTTGGAAGAAATAATCTTATTTTTCCAGGGAATATTATTATTATAGTAGGAAACTATAACTTTGTTAGAGCAGTGATGATATATTGGGAGGACTTAGAAAGGAAGATATAACAAAAGAGGGTAGGTTTCTAAGTAAATATATGAGCATATTTTGGCTAGAAAATGTGACTTCAGTAGTAGGAACTCATACAGAAATTACATATTATTTCCCAAGGTACAATATTTGGGAGAGACTGCGCAGAAATTATATTTCACAGGAGTATGTGCATTTTACTGAAAGCTTTGACACATACATCAGTAATTATTTCAGATCATGCTAATAAAATCCAAGGTAAAGATGCAGGGTAACAAAGTAAAGATGTGACACTGGCGCTTTCACACTTGTTTGTTAAAAAGAGAGGACTTTAAGGAATGCGTATTGGATATAATTCAAGTTGTAAATTTCTTCAGAAGGATAGTTAGTGAGTGGAAGAAAATGCAAATGGAGTTTAAAAATATGGTACAAATAACACAGACTGATATGGGAAAGATGTGATAGGAATTATTTAGGGGTTGACTAATGTGAAAGTATTGCAAAATAAAAGGAATCTCACAGAACAAAAAGATGAGCAGTTAGAGAATGATAAAGGGAAAATAAGAAAGTATTTTGATAATATGCATGAGTTTAGAAGGGCTGCTTTTATAACAAGAAAAAAAAAACAATAGATCCTATAAAGGTATTGGAGATAACTTCAGAAATTTTATGAACATTTGTATAAAACAGTGGAATGAAGAAACCAAGGAAAAATAAAAATATTCATGGAAGACAATCATGCCAAGGTTAGAGAAAGGTGAGACTACAATTAATAGGCAAGATGAAGAGTATATGAGGTAAAAATGCTGATGTATAACTGATCAACATGCAAGTCTCCAGGAATATATGGTATGGTATTTCTGTGGATGTTTGCAAGATGCGAGAGAAGAAAATGTTGAAGGATCTGGAAGACTTTGTTAATATTTTAAAAGGAGAGAGAGTAACAATTATTCAGAGGGCAAAGGCCATTCAGACCCAGCTTCAGACAGACCCATTTCAGTTTTACACCATGACTATGTTTATATTACCTGAAAGAATAATAAAGGTGTTGCCAAAATTGATAGGTCTGGATTAATGTGATTTTTTTTGGAGTGGAGGCAAACATCTGACAACATTCTTGAAACAAATGAGCTAGAGAAAATGCAAAATGTAAGAACATTCAGTTATTGTTGTTGAGTCTTGATGCAGAAAAAACATTTAATAGATTCAGCTGCGATTTTATTAGTTGGGCAGTGGAAGTATTTTGCATTCTCTGATTATTAAGAGGATATACAAAGGGTCAGAGGGAAGAATTGAGGTGGGATGGTTCCTTTCTGATAAATTTGGGGGTGTCTTCTTTCCCTTTTGTTTGTTTTATATTTAGAATCATTGGCAAAGGGACTCAAAAATTCAAAGTTTTGACTGGTGTGGCAATAAGGAAAAGGTAGATTTACTTGCAGATAGTATTTTGTACTTGATTCCAGAAAAGGAGAGTTTAGTGTTGGAACATTTTGAGTAGTTTCAAATCTTTTTGGTATATAAAATTAATGAAGATAAAACAAAGGCTAAAGCAGTAAATCATGTATCCACACACAAACTGATTCATTGATACCCATATTTATGGGACATGATATGATGAAGTATTTAGGTGTATAGATTAAAAAGGATTATGTTATAGCAGCTAAGGATATGTGGGAACAGACTACATAAAAGATGAAACACAAACTGAGAAACTGGAAGCTCTTCATGATACAAATCAGAGAAAATATTTTTAGCCCCTTTAGTTTTATGTACAGGTCTGGCATATTTTTATCAGCCAGAGAAGTTCTGAACAATAAGTAATAAAGAACTAAAATAATTTATTTGGGAGGAGAAAAGGGTAAACAGTTAAGTGGGATAAGTACAAGTATAGAAAATAGAAAAGAGGAGACTGGAATTTACTGTAGAAAACTGGCAAAGGGACCAAGGTTATTGGGAACAAATAATTAAAGAGGGAAAGCTAATAGAACTGGATCGGGTCAATAATGCATTTGGACTGCAAGCTAGATATTGTCTTCCCTATCAAGGATTTATATCCGAGTATAGGCAAAGAGAAAGGAATAGGGAGATCCTAAGTGAAAGACCAGCACTGATAGAGTTTTCAGTAGAATGTAGAACAGAAGCCACTGTTAAAAAGGTTATTTGGTAGGGAATATAAAATTTTGCATGATAACCACAGGAATCAATCAGATGAGGTTAGAAAGGATTAGGAAGAGAGATTGTTTAAGCAATTCACAAAGAAACAATGGAAGGATATATATATATGGCTCCTAAATATGCAACAAAGTCTAGAAGATTTAGGATTTTTCCTTGGAAGTGTTTGCATATGTATTTATATACCCCAAGCAGACTTCAAATAATTTTTCCTGAGGTAGATTGCAAATGTTGGAGGTGTGATGCAGAAGAAAGAGGTAATTGAGAACATATTTTTTGGGAGTGTAATGAGTTGTCGGACTTTAAAAATTCCCTGCAGACTACTCTGTCAGAAATACTGGCCGAGCAAATTGATATAAGGAAGGAAATGGTTGTTTGAGGTCCGATACAGAATCAGAATTGCTTAGACACAGTAAGGCCTTGCTGAGTTTAATTCTGATGGCTGCCAAAAACGCAATTACTTGAAAATGGAAATCAAAGTCTAAATTAACCTTATTAAAAGTATTGAATGTAATAACAGAGCTACGGAAGTGCGATCTTTAAGTGTAGGTAGCAAATTACATAGAAAAAATGGAAATTGTGGCAACATTACATGCAGAATAATGCTGTGAATGAGGTTTAAGGGAAGGCGGGAATTGAATGAGCTATGTAATGTTAGCTTGACTATGACTGTATAGAAGATTAAATGTAATGTGTAATGTTTACAACTGGAAATAAATCAGTATGGTTTGTTTTCATTTGTGTATGTATGATTGCCCATAACATAAGTGATAATTCAGTAAAGATGTTTCTTATTTAAAAAATAAAAAAAACTAATGCAGTAGGCAAATGGAGCATATACACCATGCCGTGCTTTGAACTGTCCATTTAATTTCAGGGGAGCATTCTGTTTCACCCTTCCCCATTTCTAAGTTGTGAATTTGTAGTACTCAGAACATAACCTGAAACTGTTGAAGAAAGATTGCCTTGGTGTCCAGTTGGGGTCTATCAGTTCATCAAAGGTTTGTTTCTGCTAACCTTCGTTCATCAACTCTAATACAGCAAATGTTCACTTCAACGAATGACTTAACCAGGAAAAGGAACGAGTTGCCCAGCATTCCGACCATTACACAAAGCACAGTATTTTAAACCCACCCATATGGGGGGCTTTGCCCCTAACCCTGCCAGCTATATTTGCCAACTCTGAGATAGCACTGCAATAGGGAAAAGGGCAAATTTCTTATGATGGCCAGCTCATTCCTTTCCCTGGGTAAGTAATTCGTTGAAGTGAACGTTCACTGTATTAGGGTTGATGAACAAAGGTTTGTGGAAATGAACCTTCGCCAAAGTGATATAAACCCATCCAGTTGTGTAGTCTGTCATTCTTAGAAATAACCTTTAACCAAACTAGTGTTCCCAGTTGATCCCTAAAATTAGCTGGTCAGACGTGTGTAATAAATAAAACATTTTTTTTTTTTTAAATTGTGGAAGCAGATCTTTCCAGATTTAGTCTGGGTTTTTTTCCCATTAAATAATTGTAACTTCTGAACCAACGCCATGTATATCAATTTTTCCCTTTTCTAATGTTCTAAGTAATTTAAAGTTCTTATGCTAATAGTTCAGTACAGAATGCAGTATAGAGCTTCCACTCCAATTTTGTTTCCTGTTGCTACAAAAGACCATGAATGTAAGGCCATTTCTATGTCCTTAGGAGATTAGTACCTTCACAATATAGAAAAAAAATAGGATGTTCCTGGTTCTATCCTTCTCCTGAATTTAAAATGTGTTCTGCTGATAAAACATGCCAAGTATATACTTTAGTGGACCAGTGCAGCATCAGCCTTCACAAACATTTGAAGGACCAGGTTTCCAATTTTACAGAAGATATGACCAGTCTGGATTCTTTTTCTCCCCTTTCTGCTGCCCTCCATGATATCTGTATTTGCAAGATGTTTGTGTCTTTGTGTTCCTTATATTGATAGCGGAGCAATTTTTAGCTGTTAATGAGTGTTGTTTCTTTTCCAGTTTGTCAAAAACGCAAATTGTTTTCTAGCTGAGAATCACTTCTCGTATCCATAATGCAAAACCAGCTACCTCTCATTTTGAGTGCTTTCTGTGCATTGTCTGAGATGCACTCTGGTCACAGGTCTTGTATTCTGAGAAAATGCATCAGTCTGTCATCAGCCAAGACATGACAGTGGCAATCCCAGAAGAGACCTCAGCTGAAGACTTCTTAAGGATTGTCAGTCTAATAACAGTCACCATAGTAGTGGAACCTTCAGTCCCAGCTGAATCGAGTATTAGGGAGTCTAGACTAGCAAATCCAAGTTCTAGCCTAGGTTTTGGAGAAATATACTTGTTAATAGATTCCTCCCATTTTACTCTGTTTCATTCATTCAGAAGTTAATATTCATCTTTAACAGTAGGTGACCCATTGTAGAGATGATTTTTTTTTGTTTTGGCTAATCTTTCAAAGCTCCATATAGCCCTCAGGTGCTCCCATTGCATGCATTCATCTTAGAGAGGACTGGCTTTTTTTAATCAACATGTTGTCAAGAATTTCAGTCCAGAAAGGTCTTTTGCTTAATCTGACACTGCCAGTAATTTAGAGTCTGAGTAAGTGGGGAGAAAGTAATGGTTATTCCCTGCATTTGGAGTTCATGTGATTGGGAGTGAGAAATGGCCCGCTTTTAATGGCTTAGAATATTTTGGTCTTAGCAGCATCCGACCTACTTTCTCAGCTCTTTATACCTATAGTCTTATGCCACATGGATGACAGATAAAATACTGTGGTTGCATCTAGATTTAGGGTATTATGGAAATTGATCTATTTACTGCACCAGAAAAATTCAAGCTTCCAATATATACCCATTCAGAGTAGGATTTAGCTTTTTTTCTGGATAACTGGTTCATCCCTGTGTTAGAAGGGGATGTTTGTCTATAGTTTCTCACTGTTCACACTTTAGAAACAGAATGCTTTTAAAAGTGTGCTTTTTTGGCACTTCTACTGCTAATTGTCCTTCTCCTTGCCACCAGTGACCTCTTGTTGTTCTTTCTTTTCTGTCATCCTTCAACACCTCATATCATCCCATGTAGAACACCCATTACTCCACTGAATTTTCTTTTTTTAGCACATTTAATTATTTCTTAAGATATATGCACGCATGCATTAATAGAAAAGAAAAACAATATTAGCATGTTCCATTTATACACCACATGATTTTTTTCTTTATCATTAGTCCAACATTACATAAATCGCTCAATTCCTGACTTCCCTTAAACCACACTCCTATTCCTTCTGAACATTATTCTGCATATATTGTCCCAACAAGTTCCATTTATTTCTAGGTCATTTTCTCCTTCTGTTTTCTAAAAATCCCTCTTCCAGTTCTTTTATATATTTTACAATATTCAATACTTAAAATACAGTTAGTTTATACCTTGATTTCCATTTTGTAGTAATTGCCTCTTTGGCTGCCATCAGAATAAAATGCAACAAGGTCTCACTGTGTTTAGGCAATTCAGATCCTGTGTCCAAGCTCAGAAGAAATATTTCCTTAGTTAAAGTCATTTGCTTACCCAGTATTTCTGATAGAGTACTCTGTAGGGAATTTTTAAAATCTGCCAACTCATTACACTCCTAAGACGGGTCTATATCAGCATTTCGAAAATGTAATAGGTCGAATCACTAAATGTCGAACTGAAATGATCGAACTATTACATTTTCAAATGCCGATTTAAAAAATAAATAAATAAAACTAAAGGGTGTAGGCAGGGGGGCAACCCCCCTTCACCCCCCACGTGGGGGGCTGCGCCCCCAACGCCCCCCGCTACATAAATATACCAACTCCGAGACCGAACTACATTGAGGTAAACGGAAATCTCCCCTTATGGAGATTTCCGTTTACCCATTCAACTTTCTGCCCTTTTGGCATTCTCAATGCGACAATATCAAATTCGATATTGTCAGCATTCGAGATGCTGATAGGGACCCCCCCAAGACACATGTTCTCAGCTACTGCTTTCTTCCCAATCAGGCCTCCAACATAGTCTGTCTATGTGAGGAAGAATTCTTTGAAGTCTGCTTGATGCAAAAATATCTATAGAAATACTTCCAAGCAAAAATCCTTACCCTTCTGGACTTTGTTTTGTACTTGGGAGCCATACAGATGTCCTCCCAGTTCTCCATTATAAACTGCTTTTCCAGTGTCTCTCCCCCCAATATTTTCTAACCTGTAGTTATTGTGCAGTGCTTTATTTGCCTTCTGATTATCCCTTTTCAACTGCAACTTCTATTCTAGATTTAAATAACTCTACTGAAGCAGGTCTTTCACTTTGACGTATCCCCTTCTCTTTGCCTATACTCCAGTATCAGTCCCTGGTAGTGAAGGCAGTCTCTAACCTGTAGTCCAAATGCCTTTCTGGCCTCTTTCCACTTTAGTACCTTTCTCTCTCTAGTTATTTGCTCCCAATACATTGGTTCCTTTGCCAGATTGCACCAATACATTCCAGCCCCTCTTGCCTATTTTCTGTACCCCTACTTTTAGTCCTACCTATTGGTAAGATTTCCTTTCTCCGTTCCCATCTTGGCTTTGTTCTTAGGATACTTTCTGCTACTTTATGAATATATATAATATTCTGTATGGTAATTTTTCTCTCATCCAAAATCCCACTCTCTCCTTACTTCTTGAACTCCCCCCCCCCACCAGCTTCATCATCATCCCTTTCCTCTTTAAATTATAATCATCTGCTTGTGTTATGTATATGAGCCTTAACTGCGTAGCCCTAAAATGTCCCTTAAAATCGGGTAATCCTAAACCACCTTATTTTGTTGGAAAGATCAACTAATCCCACTTAATTCTTGCCCTCTTCCCTTCCCATGTAATTTCTTTCAACTCTTTATTATTGTCCTCAGCCTCTCCTTTGATAAAAATATGCCTGGCCTGTATGCAAAACTAAAAGGACTAAATACGTTTTCATTGCTTGTTATATTACTACCCTTATCCATAAACAAAAGCTTCAGGTTTTTCAGTTTTTATATTATCTTTTGGTGTAGTCTCTTCCCATTCCCAAATGTAAAATAAATAAATAAATAAATATATCCTTAGCTACCATAAAGCAAGCATTTTTAATTCATAAGCCTAAATACTTCATCATATTGTGTCTCCATAAGTATCGGTATTGTTCAATCAATACATTTTTATGTCCTTAATTTATGGCTATAACCTTTGTTTTACCTTCATTAATTTTATATCCAAAAAAAGACTTGAATTTTCCCAAAATGTTCCACAACACTGAGATGTCCTTTCTGGATTTATCAGGCACAAAATATCATCTGCAAATAGTCAACTTTTCTCAGTTGCCATACCATTTATATCCTTGAATTTTTAAGTCTCTTATTTTCATTTTAAATGGTTCTAAATATAAAACAGATAATGTGGAAAGAGGACACCCCACGTCTGGATCCTCTGTGCAAACACAAATTATCAGAGAGGAGCCCTCCAACTTTAATTCTTGCTTTGGATCCTTCATATATTCTCCAAATTAACCTTGTTAGATTATCAGGGAATGCAAGTATTTACATTGCCCTACTCATAAAATCCCTATTTACTCTGTTGAATGCTTTCTCTGCATCAAGACCCACCAAGAAAGGCAATATATCTGATGTCAATCTTCATTCATCCTTGGCAGATGGGTTCAGTTCCAATATCTGAACAGACTCGGCCGTTATTATAGCTTGCGCCAGCTAAAAACTCTCGAACTTCACTTCTACCCAGAATTCCTCTCTGTCAGTTACCTCAGATCTTATTTGCCACTTTCCAGAACAGTTGCTTTTAGTTGATCCTCTTGAGTATTTGTAGGCTTAGTTAACATTTTTGTGTCTTTCTTCATCTCCACCTGTCTTGCTACACTTTGTGTAATCCTTGTATCATCGCTGATGCCTTCTTTTTTCCTTTACTGTATTGTGTAATCCCCAACTGTCATTGTTGAGAGTTCCCTTTCTCTTCTCTCTTTCTGTCAGTAATCTTTCCCCTCCCCGTACAGGTTTGTGTACCTCTTTACTATCATCGATAGTCATCCCCTTCTTCTTTCTTGTTGCATTAAAGGGGGGAAAAAAAAAATATATATATATATATATATATATATATATATATATATATATATATATATATATATATATATATAGATAAAATTTCCCTTTTTTCTGTGAAGATTTTCCTTGTTCTCTGACATGGCTGACCAGGGTAAGGCCCCTTCTGGTTTCAAAAAGTGCCAGAAGTGTGGTCATAAAATTCCCTCTTTTGACTTTCATTCTTTGTGTGTGTTGTCTTGGCCCACTCCATTTACAGGAAGATTGTAGTATGTATCTGCCATGCCTTCAGCCCCAGAGCTTTAGTAGAGATGCTCAACAAGTTAATTTTAAAAGGACTCCTACCATCAGTCTTTGGAGAATCCTTATCCACTGCAGACAAAGTGAAGACAGATATTTCTTCTGCTTCCTCTTCGTCATCTATTGACAAAGCTGAAAAGAAAAGTTAGTAATTTCCAACCTCCCCATCAGCTCTGAAGGCCACAAGGTTGAAGACCTTGGTTCTGAAAGTTCCCACGGAAATGGAGGCCTCTACTACTGACACTCTAGTCCGGACAACTTCTGTTTCGGCACCAATTACAATTTTGAGTCCATCCGCGTCGAAGGCCTCAACTCAATAATTGGCTTCTATATCCCCAACTAAGACTTTTGTGCCTAAAATATCTTACTCGCCTTCAATTGAACCCTTTGCTGGGGAACTACCAGAAGTGTTTTTTTAGAGGCTAAGTCTCCTTCCACTTTGTCAGTCCACTCCACCAAAAGCCTTTCAGAACTCGACCTGGAGAGGCTGGTGAATAAGATTTTGTGGGATAGAAGGCTTTTAGGCCCACCTTCGGTACTGATTCCTTCTGGTCTTAGTACCAAAACATCCTTCACTCCATTGACTACTCTTCCTCTAACCTCCTTGGAGGTCTTAGAGTCCTCTGTTCCAGTTCTCCTGGTACTGACTGTCTACTTCGGAGTTGTTCGCTTCTGCTGATCCGGCAGTTACCCTGATTTCTTCAGTTATCTCTAAACTGGAGACCTCCCAGAGCAGTGGCTACCCTGTTTGCTGTGGGGAACAGGTCTTGACTCCAGGTTTTTCAGAGCTGTCCCTGCTCCTTGGAGCTTTGGCTCAAGTTAGTTCCTCTCCGGCTTCGGTCTCGAGGGTTGGTTCTTCGGAGCAGGGAGTGACCCAGGTCCTGAGACAGTCTTTCTCGGTTCTGGGCTCCCTTCCCTCTTCAGGAGAACTGACATTCGAAGCTATGCAGAGGGCCCTTTCTCTAGCAGAGATTCAGTCAGCGCCTACCTCATTGGAACTGCCCCCCCCCCCAGTTCTACTATTCTACCTGCCTTTCGACTGGGACAGTCGGTGCTGAAGCCTCAGGTGTTACAGACACAGGTACTGTCATCTTCTGATACCTCCCCAGATTATCCACCTGAGGAAGTCCCTCACAAAAAAAAGTGCAAGATGAAGCACTTGGATTCCACCCAGGAATCAGTCACCGAAGATACATATTTTGATGAAGGGGATGGGTCCCCACAGTCACACCTTGAAGATGTCTCCTTTGGGGTCAACTTGGAAATTCTAAAGTAGGGGGGTGGCTGAAAGTACTAAAACCCTTCCTCTGAGGAGTCTGTTTACCTGCAGGCATTCGGCAGCCACCCATTTACTTATTGAGTGGCTCCATCTGCTGATGAGCTCATTCAGTTGATTTCACAGCTGGCATGGAGGGCCCCTGATTCCATGGAGACCATCCCCAAGAGACCAGACAAGATACTTTCCACACCAACAGACAGTTTGGACTAAGTATTGCAGTTGATGCTATGGTTGTAGTGGCCACCACTAAAAAGGAACCAGTTGAGGAGAGTTCCTCTGTCCATCCACCCAACAGGGAGTTCTAGGCTATGGACAGATTTGGGAAGCAGGTCCACGCTTCATCGATCTTCATCATAAGGTCCTTGAACATTTTGGTACATTTCACCAGACTCCAATGGGATCTGATCAAAGACATGTCAGACACCCTGGTGGGAGCTGCAGCTAAGGAAGTCCAAGAGAAAGTGGCTTCCCAGTTAGCAACCCTGGAGTCTGTGTCCAATTCATCAATGAGGCTAATCACACATACAGCCGAAGGGACATCTAGAGTAGTGGGTACAGGTGTAGCCATTAAGAGACATACCTGGATGCGCCTTTGTGAAACCATTCAAATCTATTTTTGCCATTGCTCCTTTTGACAGGACATCCATGTTTGGCCCAAAATTGAAAGAAACATTGTCCAGGTGAGAGAAAGATGGTAAGACCCTTTCTCCTGTGGATGTATGTTTTTCCGCCCCAAAGGTCCTTTTCTAGGAACCAAAACAGTGGTAAAAAAAATGTGGTTCAAAAAATCCCAAGGGCCTTTCCAAGATGCATGTGGAGGGAGTTCCCCCAGAGTTGGAATGGGAAACCAAAAAGGAAGATGCCACCCTCAAGGCAGAGGTGGTCCGCAAAATCAGGGTTACAGGGATTCCTTCCCAGTCGAGCACTTTCAGGGCTCCTGAAGGGAAAACCGATGTCTTCCTCTGAAAGCAGTCAGGGGATGCTTATCCTTCTACCTAAAAGCCTGACTAGACATAACAGATTCCTGGGTGCAACGGATCATATCCAGGGGCTATATAATTCCCTTTTCTCAACCTCCCCCTGTTTACAAGAAAATCCCTGATGTTCCACTCAATCAGAGGGATTCAGCAGTATAAGAAATCCAAAAACTGCTGGACAAAAGTGTCATCCAACAAGTCCCGCCAGACCATGAAGGATCTGGAACTTACTCAAGATTCTTTTTAGTGCTAAAAAAGACAGGGGACTGAAGACCAATTTTGGATCTCAGTGTACTGAATGAATTGGTTCGACAAACAAAGATCCGGATGATCTCAGTACAGTCTAGTCTTCCCTTTTTGAAAAAAGATGACTGGTTGTGCTCAATATAGACCTTCAGGGTGCGTATTACCTTCTAAAGATAGACAAACTCTCCAGAAAGTTCCTCCGCTTCCAGCTGGGAGCCAGTCACTACCAATTCAGAGTACTACCGTTTGGACTCACCACAGCCACCAGGGTGTTCACCAAATGCATGGCAGTAGTAGTAGCTCACTTGAGACTACAAGGATTTTATGTGTTTCTATATCTGGACGACAGGATGATAACCGCTTCAACCAAGCATCAGTTGATAACAGCCAGGGACTACACCTTCAACATTTGTGCCCATCTGGGGATCATGATAAAGCTAGAAAAGTCACGTTTAACCCCAACACAAAGCTTGGAATTCATAGGGGCAGTACTGAATACTCAGAAGATAGCATCTCTTCCTCCATTACATCACCAGAGAATTGTACTTCAGGTTCAGAAGTTAATCCATAGAAAGAAGGTTCCAGCACGTTTAGTATTACAAGCTCTAGGATCCATGGCAGCTTCTGTAGCTCTATTGCTACTAGCCAGGTTACATATGATAATTCTGTAATGGCTACTAGCCTCCCAGTGGTCCATACTTCATCACCCATTGTCACAACAAGTCCTGATCATGAACCATTGCAAAATGGATCTTCTTTGATGGATGCATTCAAATCAAGTTCTTCACAGTCATCCTTTTGTTTTTCTGAAGCCCACGGCCATAGTGACCATGGACATCTTCCAGATGGGGGGTATTATCTGGGCAAGACGATCCAAGGCACTTGGTTCCCAATAGAGGCCAACTTGCACATCAATGTCCTAGAGATAAGAGTGGTGCTTCTTGCGTTGCAGACCTTTCAGACAGCTCTTCCTCAGGGGACTATTGCAATTCAAATGGACAATATGTCAGTAGTTTGGTACATCAGCAAACAGGGAAGGAACTAAGTCTTTCCCTCTTTGTCGAGAAGCCCTGAGTGTGACAGCGGGCGACTTCTTCCAACCACTTTCTAATAGCAATGCGCATACTGGGGAGTTCCAGTGTGATTGCGGATGAGCTGAGCAGATGCATTCTTCAGCCTTATGAGTGGTCCCTCAACTGGAATGTGGCGAAAAAATATTTTGTCTTTCGGGTCAGCTGTGCTGTGATCTGTTCACATCTCCCCTAAACAACAAATGCAGCAACTACTTCACCCTGATTCCCCTTCCTGGAAAGTCACCGAGACCCTCTTCTGCACAATTGGCCTCCCTGGTCTCCTATATGCCTTTCCCCACGATACCTCTAATTCCCAAATTTTTACAGAAAGCAGTTAGTTTGAAGAGCACAGTGATCCTCATTGCCCCTTTTTGGCCTTGACAGTTTGGTTACCCTTTCTCTGGCCTTATCTAACTCAACAAGCCTTGATTCTGGACCCATTGCCAGATCTCCTGTGCCATCCAGACAATTTTATTCACCCAATCATTTTGAACTTCAAGCTGACTGCGTGGTTCCTCCAATGTTCTTCATCTCACATTGCTGCAGTGTCCCAGTCGGCCAGTCTGGGGTACAAATGCGCATGACCCTTAGTCTTTTGCCGCATGGTCCGATGCAGAAGCAGTTTTGCAAGTGCAGGTTGGCGTTCTGAGATTTTCCAAGTCGGAGTTTCAGACCGAATCCAAGTTGGTACCCGTGGGGAATATTTTGTTTTCTTGCCTCAGTATTTTACCGATGTCAGAAAAGAATAACTGTATTTCTTGTGGAAACAGATACCTCATAGGGATTACCTGCTTAGGCCTGAGCGGACGTTGTTGGCTGGCTAGATTTAACAAAAGCACTATAAAGAGAAGATTAGATTGTGCCAGGTTAGTGTTTGGGTAAAATGCCGGGATGCTCGCGCAAGGACAAAACAGCAAAGCCTAGGCTGGGACGCCGGTTCTTTAGAGGGCTCGTGGAGCTAGAGGTTCAGCCAGAAATTTCTTTGGAATCCCAGGGAGAGACTTTATTACTGCAAGATGTGACCTCTCAGGAGGTAGGCCAGGCGGAAGGGGCTTCTCAGGTAGCTGTTCTTCCCTCCCTTCCTAAGGTGGTTAGGCCCTCCCCAGGGCAGGCCAGGTTTTGTTTCAGGTGTTACCCCTAGTTCTTCAGGGTCTGTACCTAAGAAGCATATGCTTAAGATGGCAGAAGATTTGATTACAATGATTAGAGGTTCTATGCCCCTCCTGATAAGAGGCCTAGGGTGGAACCTGAGCTTGGGAGTTTTGAGCAGTGTTCGGATGCTTCTGAGTCTTGGCTGAAGACTTGCAGGACTCTGATTCTGATATAGATGATTCTACTCCTTCTGCTTCTCCTGAGGATTTTTCATTTTCAGAGACTCTGCATTCCATGAGGGAGCATTTTAAATGGGAAGGTCAGGAATTCTCTGATTGCAGGAAAGGCTTAGGGAATTTTTGTTTCTACCCCAGCATAGGCCTTTAGCTATACCTCCTGTTCTAGATGTGGTGGAGGATGTTTTTGCAGAGGCTTCTCTGAACCCTGATTCTTTGCCTCCTGCTCCAGTTAAACCGGATAGATATTATAGAGTGCCTGAAGCTCATAAGTATCTTTTTAAGAGTCCTAGGGCAGACCCAGAAACTATTTCTCAGGGGCCTAAAGGTGTTAAGGCTTCTGTTGTTAAAAATCCTGTTCCTCCTGATAAAGAGGCGAGGGCTTTGGATAGATGGGGAAAGAAAGTGTATACTTCTTCTACTTTGGCCATGAGAGCTTTGAATTGCCAGTTTCACATGTTGAAATACCAAAATTATCTCCTTTCACAATTAAAGTCTAAGGTAGATGCTGGAAGGTATTGAGTGTAAAGAGTTGCAGGATTTAATTCATGTTTCTGAACAAGTGGGTAAGCATTCTTTGCAATGTGGTTTTGATGCTGTGCAGGCCTCTTCGAGGGTGGCTGCCACTGGTTCGGTTCTTAGGCACGCCTGGCTGAGGGATCAGAATTTAGCTGAGCATGTGAAGACAAGGATTTTAGATGCTCCTTACAATCTGATGTGTTGTTTGGGCCTGTGGAAGCAGTTCTAAAGAAAATGGAAGACAAGGCTAAGTCTATGCAGACTGTTAAAGATTTTTGCAGGTTCAGCTCCCAAGTTTAGTAGAAATTGGCCTACCAAGGGGTGGACATATCCTGCTTATGATTCCCAGTCTAGGGTCTAGACGTGGTAGGTAGTGGTAGGGCAGAGCTCAAGGTTCTTTTAGGCCTAGAACAGGAGTTCACCTGCTCAGTCTTCTTGTGAGGGCAGGGGTCAAACAGACCCAATGACCTGCCTTTTCAGCTGCCAGAATCTTCTCGTCTGGCAGCACCTTTGGGAGGAAGGTTGGCACTTTTCAAAGAAAACTGGAGTTTAATTACCCAAGACAGATGGGTATTGGATATCATTCACCACGGTTACAGGTTTTATTTCCATACCTTGCCTCCTTTCAAAGGCATGCCAGACATTCCTCCTCAACAAAGGATAGAGGCTCACAGGCAAATTTCTCTGTTGCTCCAAATAGGGGCCATTCAGCCGGTACCTGTGCCAGAAAGGGGCCTAGGATTTTATTCTCGCCTGTTCCTAGTACCAAAAAAGGGGAACACGTGGAGACCAATTTTAGATCTGTCTATTCTCAACACTTATCTGGACATTCCCAAGTTCAAAATGTTGACGTTACAACAGCTTTTACCTCTGCTGGGCAAAGATCACTGGATGGTAACTTTGGATCTCAAGGAAGCTTACCTTCATGTTCCTATCAGACTAATTTGCAGGAAGTATCTTGAGCTGGGAATTCTCATTATCAGTTCTCTGCACTGCCCTTTGCTTATCTAAGAGTATTCACAAAGGTTCTGGCTCCAGTGATAGCTTTCTTCAGGCTAAAGAATACAAATCTGTCCTTATTTGGACGATTGCCTGCTTCTGGCTCAAGGAAGGGACGTGCTTCTTCAGCATTTGGAATATGTGATAGCAGTGCTAAGATGCCTAGGGTATTCTGAAATAAAGTCCAGTCTAGTGCCCTCTCAAGACATGTGCTTTCTGGGTGTGAGACTGAATACAGCAACCCAGATGGCCTTTTAACGGACAAACAAAGAATCTTTCTCTTTACTTCCATCAACTATCTCATCAGTCCGGGCTGACTGCAAGGACAGTCCTTCAAGCCTTAGGGTTCATGGCATCTTGTATTCTGGTACTTCCCAATGCCAAACTGCATATGAGGAAGCTACAATGGTATCTCAAAAATGTATGGACACAGCACTGCCAGGATTTGGACAATGTCATTCAAATAATACCTTGCATTCAAAAGGAATTTCTGTGGTGGGCGCAGGAATGTCACCAGGGACTCTCTGTGATCCGCCAGAGGCTTAGTCAGATTCTAACGACAGATGCCTCAGACACAGCTTGGGGAGCTCATCTGAATGGAAAGTGGATACAAGACAAGACTGCAGCATCTTCATATCAACATGAAGGAGATGTTAGCAGTCCAGTTTGCATTACTGGCTTTCAGGATTTACTTCTTCCAGGGCAGGTGTTGATTCTAACAGACAACACAACTGTCATGTGGTACATCAACAAACAAGGGGAACGATTCTTATCCTCTATGCAGGCAAGCAATGATTTTGGGAGACTGCGTTAAGCTTGCAACTGAATCTTCAAGGTTTCTGCCAGGAGCACAGAACTCCTTAGCAGATGTGTTAAGCAGGCAAATCATGGAAACTGGATCTTCATGTATTTCAGACATTGACAGTGTCCTGGGGAACTCCAGACATAGATCTGTTCGCTTCTCCCCTGAACCACCAGCTGCCAAAGTTTTGCACAAAAAGGTTTCATCACACAGCCTGGAAAGTGGATGCTCTTTCTTTCAGTTGGAAAAATCTTCATGTGTATGCCTTTCCACCTCTGCCTCTCCTCCCAAAGGTACTCCTAAAGGTCAGACAAGACAAGCCAAGGATGATTTTAATAGCTCCAGATTGGCCTCGGCAGCACTGGTACCCATTACTGAGGAGTCTGGTAAGGAAGCCTCCATGGCCCTTACCTTTGATTCCACACCTATTGTCTCAGAAGGACGGGCATCTACTCAATGTCAAGCTTCACTCTCTTCATCTAACAGCCTGGCATATTCTGTTTTGAACCATAGCAGGTCTCAGCTTCCTCAACAAGTTTTGAATGTGATTATGGAAGCCAGAAGACCTAGTACAAGGAAAATGGAAGAGATTTTTATTTTGGTGCGCAAAGGATTTGGATGTTTCTGAGCCAAATTTGAGTGTGGCTCTTCAATATCTTACTGAATTATTGGACAAAGGTTTGTCTTTCTCTTCCATTAAGATTCATGCTGCAGCAATTTCAGCTCACTATGATTGTGACCCACCATTGTTTTCTCATCCTTTGTTCAAGCAATTTCTTAGAGGCGCAAAGAATATAAGACCCAGAGCTCCTACTCCTGCTTGGGACCTCAATTTTGTGTTGGAGAAACTCACTCTACAACCTTTTGAGCCTGCAGCTACTGCTGAATTGAAATATTTGTCATGGAAGACTGCTTTTTGTTAGCCATTACCTCTGCAAGAAGGGTGTCTGAATTGCAGGCCCTTATGGCGTTGAGCCTTAATCCTTCCTTTATGCCTAGTGGTTTCTTAGTGTAGCTTTAAACCAAACTATTCATTTACCCTACCTTTTATGCACCCCCAAAATAAGGGGGAAAAGATTTTTTTGCACACTAGATGTACACAGGCAATTACGTTATTATTTAAGCAGGACTAAGGATTTTAGGCAGTCTCAGCAGTTGTTTGTTTCTTTTTTGAGTTCTCAGGGTAAGCCTGTGTCAAAACAAACTATTTCTAAGTGGATTGGGTTTTGCATTACTTTCTGTTACTCCCATCATGGCAAGGAGATTCCAGCTGGGATTAGGCCTCATTCCACTAGGGCTACTGCCACTTCAACAGCATTTCTAAGGGGTGGCAACTAAGGATATTTTGGAGGCAGCTACTTGGAGTTCAGTGCATACCTTCTCTAAGCATTACCACCTTCCTCTCTACTCTAAATCTAGGGCTGGTTTTGCCACTGCTATTTTACAGGGCATGTTGTCAGCTCCTGCTTCTTTGTGATTAGCCATCCTCCTTACCTCTGCTTTGGGATTCTACCTGCAGCAATGTGAGATGAAGAACATAGTACAGTTTTGTACCTACCATAAATGTAGATGTTCAAGATCCACATTGCTGCAGTCCCTCCTCCTTCCCTCTGTGTTTAGGGGTGGTTGTGTGGGTAGGATTGTACCTGTCTGACTTTGTATATATTGTACATATATTTGGTACAGGGGTGTTTGGTGTGTTGTTGTTTTTGTTTGGCCTTATCTTTTTAGGGTCTTCTGACATCTGGGGCAAGAAAAGACTACGGGACCGGGGGACAGCGGACTACCCAAGTGTCAGGACTGCAGCAATGTGGATCTTCGAACATCTACATTTATGGTAGGTACAAAACTGTACTTTTCCATTAATTGCCAGGTGTCGAAATGTTTCCTCCCCAGTAGGCCACATTCTTTTATCTCCTCACAAACCTACCACTAGAAAGCTATACACCAGTAAGTGGAAGAAATTTACCATTTGGGCCCTTGAAAAGCAAATGGATTCCTTTTCATCTTCCATAGAACATGTCCTAGATTTTTTAGCCACACTTTTTAACACTGTAGCTTCTTCTTCTACCATCAATATACAATTAGGTGCTATCTTTAATTTTCATAATGGCTTGGATGAACATTCTTTAGCCTCTCATAGACTTTGTAAATTGTTCCTAAGATGCACTGTCCTGTTAAAGCCCCCATTCAATGATCCAAACCCCCCCCCGGACCTAAACCTAGTTATTCAGGCAGTGTTACAATCTCCCTTCGAACCCTCTGCGAAATGTGACGTGAGATGCACTCTTTTTGGTAACTATTACCTCTGTCAGAAGGATTTCAGAGATCCAGGCCTGTTATCTGAACTTTCTTACCTTATTTTCCACAAGGATAGGGTATGTTTGCAAAAAAAAGCTCCTTTTTATCCAAGATTGTATCAGAGGCAACTATTAACCAGATGATTAATTTACCAGTTTTCTTCCGTAACTATTCTAACAAAGGAGAGTACACCTTATATTTATTAGATATCCATAGACAACTATGTTTTTGACTTCACAGAACACAAAACATGAGACAATCTACTCCACTATTTGTTTCTTTCTCCAGTGCAAAGTTGGGCAAAGTAGTCAGTAAGATTACTCTCTCTAAGTGGATGAAAGACTGCATTTCATTCTTTTATAATAAGAATAATTAACCTTTACTAAACCAGTCAAGGCACATTCTACTAGGTCTATAGCCACTTCAGCTGTCTTTCAATCCGGAGCTTTAATAGATGACATATGTGCAGCAACTGCTTGGGCTACTTTCCATACCTTTATTACTCATTACAAATTGGACCTGGTCTCTAGGGGACTATCGTCCTTTGGCTCAACGTTGCTCAGGAATATCCTTCCATGACTCCACCCAAGAATTTAGGTAGCTGGGGACTCTGTCCCATCTGTCAAGGATGGAATGAAGATTGACAACATCAGATAAAGAAATTATATACTCACCATAGTGTTCCATCTGTGTTGGCTATCTTCATTCATCCTCAATCCCCCCCATCCCCCGACCTCAAAGATGTTTGGTGGAGTGGATCACACTCGCTTGAACTAGTATCTTGTAGACTTCCACCTGGCTTACCTTACACATATCTGTATGTATGTGTATATATGATGTATACGTTTCTATATCTTTTCTGCAAACTCGCTCTGAAGTAATTGAGTGAGAGGGATTCTGGGTAGAGGTGAAGCTTGAGAGTTTTTGGCTGGTGTAGTAACGTCTGAGTCATTCCAAAACCATCTGTCACGGATGAATGAAGACAGACAATACAGATGGTACATTATAGTGAGTGCATAACTTCTTTTTTTTCCTAGAATCTGCTTCCCTGTGTATCATCATTGTTCTATTAATGTTGTCAAATGTTTTACTTCCGTCCACAAAATCACATTGATCCATATCTATCAATTTTGGCAACACCTTTGCTATTCTTATAGATAATATAGACATAAACACTGTATAATCAAATGGTTTAAAATTGAAATGAGTCTATATGAAGCTGAGTTTGATGAATACAACAACCGCAGCTTTCTTCTAAGATGCCAGTACTTTTCCCTTCTTTTAAAATGCTGTTAAAATATATCTTCCCTTCTAATTTCCAGAATTTTATAGGAATAGCATCTGTTCCTAGAGATTTTCTTGCAGATTTATTGCACATTACCATTTTTATGTCCTCTCCTCCTATTTTTAACTATTAGTTGTTGAGCCCCACCTGCTTTCTAATCTTGGCATAATTAAGTATTCCATAAATATTTCCATTTGTTCTCTTTGTTGATTTCCACATTTATCTGCTTTTGTAAATTTTCATAACATTTCTGAAATATCTCTTATACCTGTACAGGATCCTTTGGTTATTTTTCTTGCTATAGGCTCCTCAGTTTTGGTGACAGTTTCTACTTTCTGTTGCCCGAGTTATCATTATAAAAGTTTTTTCTGCTCTGGAGTTATCAAAAATAGTTGCTTAACAGCAGTCTTTAAACTCATGTATATTATTCAAATACTCTGTTTCTCATTAACACACTGCAGTTGTGCCTTTTCTTGTTCTGTGAGATTCCTCTTATTCTATAATACTTTAAACTGTGTCAGCCTCTCTAAATAATTAATAATAATTCCTAACCATATCTCTTTTTCTTTTATTTCTACCCTATTTTACAACTACATTTTATCCCACTAGTTATCCATCACTTTTGAAGAAAATTGTCTTCCCTAATAACTGTCAAATAATTTCCACTACCCTTTCTGTAACTTTCCATCTTTTTACATGTAGGTGAGAAAACACCAGTGCATCATTTGTACTTCATTATATTGTATTTTTATCTTAGTTTTTATTGCTGCATGATCTGAGATACTTATTAGATACGTGTTGAAACTGTCAATTAAATGCACATGTTCCTGTGAAATATACTTTCTAGCCAGTCTAGCCCAGTTATTGTACCTTGGAGAATAATATGTAAATTCTGTCTGACTTCCTACTACCAAATTCAGTCTTCTATACCAACTATTTTCATAAATTTCTTCACAAATGAACTGTCTTCTGTTCTGTTTTCCCTTCTGTAAATAATATTCCTTACTGAAAGCAGATTCTTTCTCACAAAGTTTTCTTAAGCTCAGTAACAGCAGTTTGTAGTGGAATGTAAATACATGCCACTGTAATCCTCTTTCCTTGCCAATGGCCCTTTACTACCACAAATATACCATTATTGTCTTTTTTCCTCTTCTTTCACTATTGAAGCCTATGTAGCAAGGTATTATTACTCCCCTTTTCCTTTGTCCCAGATACTGTGCTGAATATCAACCCTGAAATCCTTTCTTTGTAAAATTCACGTGCTCATTTCTTCACAGATGTATCCCCTGCAGCATGGCTATTTGCACTATACATTCTTAAAACAATTTAATACGCTTTCCTTTTTTGTCTATACCATAGAGTTATTTATTTTATAGGATAATATGGATAGTGTATCTATTACAGTAAAATGCTATTGTTCCCACCTATTATACATTACAGGTTTTTTTTAATGTGTATTTTCAACATTTGCCGTACACATTTACACTAAAGTTTAGCAGGTGGTGGTTGTTTTTTACATTGTTTCTGCTCATCTCCATTTGTACCCATGTCATATTTTTCATGACTTTTTGTTTTAATGAAAACCCTAAAAAACTAAATACATTTTCAGAATAGCCCAAACTCTTATTAACTTTAGAACAAGCACACAAAACTATGTACATCTTCAAAAAAAATAGTTTAACCCTTCAGATTGCCTGAAAGTGATAGCTTTACCCGCAGGCATTACCTAATCTAAAATTAAGGGTACTCATGCTAGAACGCTTATTACAGCCTGTGTTCCCACTTACACCGATCGCTGTCTGTTCTTTTCTTATCTCTGTTCTGCTTCCAGATGTGAAAAACTGCTTGTATGCTTTTAGAAAATGTTGACTTTTATCCCTAAGAAAAAATGCACTTGCTATCTTTAAGTAAAACTAAATTGTACCCTTTGTTGTTAAATGCACTAAAGTATTAAGGTTGCAGTGGAGACTTCTATCTCTTATTATACCATGACCCACATTAATATTCCAAAATGTGCACGCTGATTGGCCAGCGTGCACGTTGTAAATCGACTTGTACTAATGGAAAAAGGTCTGGTCACCCGGACTTTTTCCATTAGTATAAGTCTCTTTTAAAACACTGTCTCGCTATGTTAAAAGAGTTTAACATAGCGACACAGGTTTAAAAAAAGCAACGGATATCTCTGTTACTTTTTTAAAAGCTGTCTCGCTATGTTAAACGCCTTTAACATAGCGACACAGTGTGTAAAAAGCAACGGACATCTTGCTTTCTACTTTGCTTTTTTTTTAAACCTGTCTCGCTATGTTAAATGGGTTTAACATAGCGAGACAGCTTTAAAATAAGCAATGGAGATCTCCGTTGCTTATTTTAAAGCTGTCTCACTATGTTAAACCCATTTAACATAGCGAGACAGGTTTAAAAAAAAAAAAAGCAACGGAGAAAACAAGATCTCCGTTGCTTTTTACTGTTTCACTATGTTAAATGGGTTTAACATAGTGAGACAGCTTTAAAATAAGAAACGGACATCTCCGTTGCTTATTTTAAAGCTGTCTCGCTATGTTAAACCCATTTAACATAGCGAAAAAGTAAAAAGCAATGGAGATCTTGCTTTCACCGTTGCTTTTGGCCACAGCTCTGATGTACTGCGTAGGCATGCGCAGTACATCAGAACTGCCGTGGATACCAGCCAGCTGCGGAAGGGCAGCAAAGAGGCATTATACAAAGCCATTATTTAAGAAAAGTAATTATTTCTTTTCTTAAATAATGTCATAGTATAATAGCAATAACCCACTTCTGGGTATGGGTAATGCGGGATTTACCCACGGTTGTCTTTGTTTGGTACCAAACCACGCCATCCATGGGTAATTCCCGCATTACCCACACCCAGGCGTGGGTTATTGCTATATTCACATATCATAATTTCAGACTTTATTTTTCATTGAACTGCTTCCCATTGTAACTTTAAATTTTGCATTTCCCACAGCAAAGAATGTTCAGAATTATCAGGATTAATTGCTTGCACCTGCAGACATCTCATTCATGTAAAAGTCAGCAGTGAAAAAAACAAAACGGGTAACAACTCTGTACACACGTGAAGCAATCGTTGTAAATTTCACTCAGAATAGAATTACAGAATTCTGCAAGCCAGCTGCAGACTTCTAGATGCCCACTAAGAGTATTTGCTAATGTAAAGAAAAGCAAGCTAATATCTTGGCATATGCAAGAAATTTATCATTTTTCATGGCTTTCATAATTTTGTCTTATTTTTCAAACCTACTTGCTTACAAAAAAACGTGTTTATATCTTAAAGAGTATTAATCTAGACACCCACCCTTGTAAAAATAAGACAAATCATGTTAATTCTACATTTAATATAATCAGTGCACTTTTACACCCCACCAGCCCATGATCACAGTATATTAAATTATTCTTGCTTCTGTCCAGAGTTTCTTTTCTTGTTATACTGTAAAGGCTATATTTCTTGCAACTACAAAAGCACTTGTTTACGTTGATGTTTTTAACATATGGAAAAGTCCCTAAAAAGACAAAAAAGACCCCCCCAAACATTTAAAATGACTACACACTATGCAAACATTATTTATTATATATCATGCGGCTTATGCCATGAAATGTTTCATGCAAATACTAATAAGAACAACAATTGTTTTACTTAGTTACTTTTTTCCTTATAGTGTCTTTCTAGACATTGATGTAAAGTGGGTATATACTTTACAGTCCACCAACAAGTTTAACAGTGTCAGCATAAGTCCAGGCTTTCTCAGCCACTTTTTCTTGCAAAGCAATGTTTCACAAGTGTGACTGATGCTTTATTATCTCCCATTTTTCAGTAATTACAGTGTTGCTGGTCTTCTTCATCTCCATTGCCTAGCACCAGAGTTTGTTAAATGTCTGAAGTACTCCTGATTCTTCTAGTCAACTCCTGGCTTTATTCTGTCTCTCAAGCATTTTCCTTTGGAACTTTGACATGGTCTCTCTCTGAGTTTTATTGTCAGTAGAATGAGAACTTGGCTTCTGTTTGTTGAGTATTTTTTTTATTTCTTCCTTAGCCTGTTCTACATCTAAAGATGTCTTTCATCCTCCAGGAGAAAAAATATTCTGAAGACAGCTAGATACAGAATCTTGAATCTGACACCTGCCTCTCAACATTCGCTGATTGCTGTGATATATTTGGTTCTTTTCTATCTGGTGTACAGTGAATAATCCTTTTCCAGAAAAAGTCTGCTGTCTTTAATACTTTTCCCTTTTGCCACAGTGTTGTCTGGATCGAATCTTTTTGCCGATATGAGTGCATCCTTACTAATATAGGTTCATAGGTGTTTACTAGGCTAACCAAGGACCTTTTTAAGCCTAGCCATGCATCCCAAATCTCTGACAAGTTCTGATACCCTTGATAAGTGCAAGTATGGGCCTGGGAGATGAAACATTTACAGGTTGCGTGTGTCCTTTAGAGACATATGTACCAGACCAAGGATGAACTTCCGGTTTTCCATCCAGTTGTCCAGGTTGTATTTGAATTGGGTTAGGGAGGAACTCTGCTTCACATGGATGGGGAGCCTGTTTCATAGATGGGGTAGTCTCTTGGATATATATACCGATCTCTCCAGCAGGTCCTGTTTATATCACAGGCAAGGTTTAAGTCTTTTGAATGGGTAATTCAGGTGCTGTTTGTTTTGTGGATATGCAGGAGGTCCAGCCGAGTGTGGTCTGACAATGCACTGTATGCTAGGCATAGATCACCCCTCAAAAGCCTGTAGGAGACAGAATACAGGGATAGGGCCTTGAGGTGGTTTGCACAGGACATTTTGCTTGCACCCTGTATTCTTTTAGTGAGGAACCTCTGTGGACATTCCAGTTGTTGGATATGCCTGGTTAGTTACATACCAAAAGGGCATTGTACTCAATGATAGGTCTGATGAATGCCGAATACAGTGACTTCCTTCCATTTAGATGCCATACCTTTGTTTATAAGTTGTGAAACTTAGTATGATTTCCTCACCATTGTAGACATGTGATGGTCAAAAGCTAGGTTACTGTCTGTGTGTCTTTAAGTTTCTGATTACTGGGTCAACTCTAAGGGGTGCATGGTCAATATGATAGTTATCAGGGATGGATGACTTCCCATGGGATACTGTAGAATAACAGGTGTTGAACCTTTAAGAATAATTTCCAGGATCTGTGTGTGCATATAAATACCAAGCACGTGTTAGCTTCAGAGCCATTTTGAAGTTGCAGCCAGTGTGTTAACATCCATGTGCATGATAGGTAATCTGTTTATAAGTCAAAGTTACTTAATCTTGTTTATGATGTGTTTGTGTACAATAAAGCTGCTTGAACAAAAACCGATGATGCTCGCTTGTTTTATACTGACCTGGCGAGCAACATGGTGTCAGAACTGGGCTGGCAAAGAATGTTCTTCACGGCCAAAAGGTGCAGAGGTAATGGCTAAGGCAAACTGAAAAGAACCAAGAGCAAAAAGGGCCATAAACAAGTCAAAGGTAAAAGAGAACACCCACAAATTATTTATTTATTAAAAGAGGTTAAGCGGAGCATTACAAGGGCACAAAATGTATTGTTAAGCAAACAAATAGCACAGAAATGTTTATTAAGCAAAGGAGAAGTATACAAATCGGACAAAATTTTTGAAACCAAGTTATTTGATAAAACAAGCATTAGAAAAGCACATAAATGGTTCAGAATTGCCTCAAAATTGTAAAGCAAACATGTTTAAAGTAAGATGAGCATGTTTAGAGTTAAAATGAGCACAAAAAAGTATAATGGACATGAAAAGAGATTAAATGAGCAAAACAGATATAACAAAAGGGCATATTAAGAGATTCAATGAGCAAAATGACTATAATAGAAAGGGGAGAAAAGGACACACAGAGTATAAATAAAGCAAAGACGACTGCATGTGTTTTGGGCGAATTACTGTGTTTGATACAAATTGCTACTTTGCATTGATTGAAGCCTTGAATAACATAACTATAGTTGTTCGAAGTATTTCAAAGTGTGTGAAAGTCTTTACAGTGTGTGCTTATTACTGCGCATTTATTCTGAATAATTTGTTGTGTGCAGAGTGCAACTATTTTGTGAAGTGCAGTCATTTCGAAAAGTTTCTCATGCCTGAGTGTGTCTGTTCACAGAGTGCTACTATTACAGTGTGTGTCTTGCACTATACTGAGTTGTTTGGCAAAGTGCAGTCATTTTGGAGAAATTTCAGTGTGCTGTGTACTGTTTATTCACAAAGTGCAGTTATTTTGAGGTGTTTCTCACTCTGAGCTTCTTCTGCCCAATACATTTGCAAATTGCAATTACTTAGAGAGAATACATTTGCAAATTGCAATTACTTCAAAACAGTTTATTCACAAATTGCCATTACTTCAAAACAGCCTATTCGCAGAGTGCCATTACTTTGAAACAGTTTATTCCCAAAGTGCAATTACTTTGAAACGGTTCATTCAGAGTGCCATTACTTCACGAAAGCTTATTCTCAAGGTGTGATTGCTTCAAGACAGTTCATTCGTAAAGTGCCATTGCTTCGATGTAGTATATTTGCAAAGTATAGTTACTTCAAAATGCTTCTTGCCCTCGGCTTCTGTTCCTCAGTTTCTTTGCACTGTGCAGTTGTTTGAAATGTTTCTTAAAATGACAAATGACTTTGGCAGTAAAATTATGATAAAATTACTTTAGCATTATTGCCTTTACAAGATAAATAGCTCGTATAGTAAAATAATTCCAAGGCAAGTGGCTTTTACAGTAAAGAGATTTCAAAGTGTTCCAGTGCCCAGGAAACTTATTTTGTGAAATTCAGTTTACAAAGGCTCGTTGTGTTGTTACAACTACTGGCATAAATTTCAAGCATATGTATATGTACCAGTGTGTATGCTTGTGCATATTTGCAAGAGTTTTCACTGAGATTTGTTAATATGGCAGATGGATTTTGAAAGCCACAACTGGAGAATATTTGAGCAAGAATACAATACATTTATACAAGCATCTTATTCTGATAAAGATGCATGTACCAGGGCACTCATTTTGCTGAACCTAGCAGGGTCAGAAGCCATTGAAAGGGAACGTTCATTTGTCTATGCAGCAGCAGTGTGTAAAGGTGAAGGAGAAACTCATCATGTTGTGCAGGCTGAATCAAGGGAAGACCCCGAGTGTTTAAAGCACAAGTTCAGAGGGATGTGCAACCCTCAGACTAATGTTATACTAGAGAGGCATTAGTCTTACATGCGAGATCAAAAGCAAGGGGAGACTTTCGCATCTTATATTACTGACCTGAGGAACAAAGCTAAAATGGGTAGGTTTGGTGATTTAAAGGATGAATTAGTAAAGGACAGGCTTGTATGTGGTATTAATAATGCTACTGTGAGAAAGATTTTTCTTCATGACAGTGATTTAACTCTGAGTAAAGCCATTGAGATTTGTCAGATTCATGATGTTACAGAAAGGCACACAAGCTTGCTAGTGATAAGAGCATGGTTTCAGTAGGCTCCAGAGCTCATGTAGGCAGCATGTGACAGGCAAAAGCAGGCCTAGGCACATGGCAGCAGTAACCCCTGCAGGACCTCTAGTTAAAACTCATAGTCTTCTAGCACATTCCTAGAACAGTTCAGTTAAAGGAGCATGCTTAGTGCAAAAACAAGGGTACTTAGTGCAAAACAGACTTGCTCAGTATAGCATGAGTGAATCAGCAAAACTCAAATCAAGCTTTATTGTTAACTGTTGCCATTGTGATGCCAACCACAAGTCCAAAAGAGAAACATGTATAGCATTTGTTCATCAGTGTCACAAGTGTAAGAAATGGAACCATTTCCAAAGATTTTGTAAATCCAGTAAGCCTCACACAGTTGCAAAGAAGGGTCACTTCAAAAAGCAAGTTAATCAAATAGGCCTCCAACAGTCTGCTTTCTGTGTAGATGGTGTATCAGTAATTGGTGAAAAGATTGATGCAGTAGATTGAGTGACAAGAAATGAAGTGTTTTGTACTGTCCGAATCAATGGTAAATCCACCGAGCGTAAAGTCGACACTGGTTCAGTGTGTAGTGTCATGTCTGCAGATACTTTTGCAAGGGTCAGAGCTGGTGAACAAGTAAATGTGACTAGTTGTGCGAAACTTGTTGCTTATGGTGGTGAAAAAATTCAAACCAAAGGCTCACTAGTGCTTTCATGTTATGTGGCCAAGAACTGTTATAGCCTATTGCTCTCTTGGTTCAAAGACCTGTGCAGTCATTGTTGGGATTCAGAGACAATTTGAAAATGAATCTGTTTTTTTTTTATCAAAGAAGTTCATCAAATAAGCATATATCCTAGTTTTTTCAGAGTATGCTGTTCTATTTGATGACAAATTGGGCAAACTTCCTGTTGTGTGTTCCATGAAATTAGACCAAGAAGTCAGTCCAGTGGTCAGACCAGCAAGAAGAGATCCTGTAGCTATGCAGCATAAGGTCAAAGCTCAGTTAGACAAAATGGTGTAACAAGATATAATTTGTCCAGTTACAGAACCTACAGAATGGGTTTCGTCCATTGTAGCAGCTCATAAAAAGGCTCAGATGAAATCAGAATATGTATTGACCCGAGAGATTTGAACATAGCATTAAAGGGACCACATTATCCCATGTGTACAGTGGAAGAGATTGAAGCCCTAGTCTTAGATACAGAAAGTTCATTTTGGCAAGTGATGCTTGATTGCAAATCTTCATTACTGACTTGCATTCAGTACCTAATTTTTGAAGATATAGATTCCTAAGGATGCCATTTGGAATAAGTTCTGCAAGTGAAGTCGTTCATCGTGCAATGGAACACATTTTTTGGGGTTATCCTTGTACCATAATAGTAGATATATTGGTCGGAGGCAATAGTGAGGTAGAGCATGACAGAAATCTTGAGAGTTCAAGACAGAGCACTGTCAACTTAAAGCTCAATCTTCTGAAGTACAAATTCAGACTACCAGAAGTTACATATATATAGGTCATTTATTTACAAGTATTGGCTTGAGATCAGACATGTCTATTCTTGAAATATCAGCACCAGATAATATGCAAGCTCTACAATAGTTTTCTTGGTATGGTCAATTACTTTGGCAAGTTTATACCAGACTTCAGTGAGTTGACAGCGCCTTTGAGAGAGCTCACACGTAAAATGTTACTTGGTCATGCCTAGACCAGCACCAGAGAGAATTTGAAGCTCTTAAGCAGAAAATTGCTACCCCTCTTTATTGGAAAGGCTCACCCAGACTCTGCTACACTTTGCTGTGAGGGAAAGGTTGGATGGCTTTTTATTTGTTGTATTTTGTATTAGTTTATTGCCTTTTTATATTGAGTGTTGTGATTTGTTTTCTTTACCTTTTGTTTTGCTTGTGTTCTGCTTTTAACTGCATATTAAAACTTAAAAAGACATCACAGCTCTGTCTCTTGTGAGTCAGGCAGAAATTTTTCCCCCACCCTGTCACTGTCATGTTCTTAAATACCACTGTCTTTCTAGTTGCCTGCCTCATATGATAATTTGACCATATATCTCATTTCCTCTCTGCTTTCAATGGCTTGTGTGAGTAAGCACAAAATTACCATTTTGTGAAATCACTCCCCTTCAACTATTTAAATTTATTGGCCATTCTACTGTATTCCATAGTACCAGAATACAAAAGTGATCACCCACTTTCAATCTATCTTGCTGTTTTAAAGATAGTGACTCTCCACTAAAACTTAACTTTTTAGACAGGTAAAACTTAAGTTACCTACTTTCACATCTAACTTCTGTAGTGCACACTGTAGTGCTAAGGATACACTTTTTTTTTTTAATCTTACCTTTAAGCATCCCTGTGACTAGCACTTGCTCTAATAACTGCTGGAAAGCACTAGGAAGCCTTAAACTGATACAAGCACTCAACTCTCCTTATTAATAAGGAGAAATTAATCATAGGCACTAAGCCTATAATTGCAAAGTACCTTGCTAAGGTAAGGGAAAACAGCTCCTGTACTTTTCAAAAATAGCACCAAACCAGGCATGTCCAAGGGTCAGCTTCCATTGATTTTTCCTGTCCACCTGGTGAATCTGGGCATACTGGGGCAATGTAGAAATTGGCTCATGTACACCGACAACCCTCTCATCCTACCATCCAACACTACAACCTGTGAGAGATGCACTTGCATAGCCAAACTGGAAGCAAAGCTCTGTCCACCCAAGATTGTGCTAGATAGTCAAGAGGAGAAGGTTAACACCCGCACTACATCTCAAGCAACACATAGCCCTTCTAAACTCACACCACCAACACCCACACATAGCAACACTAAATCCACATATGTGGAGGCCCTTAACTTTAACCTGCCCTAGCAACAAGGACCTCCGAAGCTGAAACGCAAACAAACACCAATCACAACCAAAGTGTCACATAGCTCACAACACCAGTGTGCCACCCAGCAACAGCCCCTAAGGCAAGACAACGTACCTAATACTTTAGTCATAGGTGACTCTATAGTCAGGCACACCGATGTCCCACTCACCAGGCCGAACAAGGAGAAAATTACAGTGAGCTGCCTGTCGGGTGCCAGGATCCACCACATAACTCATGCACTCAAGTCACTCCACAACAGGTACAAATATGACTCTGTCAATGTCCATGTTGGAGTGAATGACTTGAGACGTACCTCCCTGGACTACATGAAAAGAGACATGGAAGAGCTCTCAGATCATGTGGCCTAGGCAGTTATGATCCTAGCCCTGAGTAGCATCCTGCCTTTGCCTAGAATGATACCACAATATAAGGACAAAATGATTGACTTCATCAATTGGCTAAGCTGCTGGTGTCATTCAAAGGGGTTCCAGTATCTGTCTGCCTGGGACGACATGATTGACAGACCATGATGCTTTGCCAGAGATGGTCTGCACCTGTCACCCCTGGGATTTAGGTTACTGGCTAAGGCACTTGCCACCCCTGTAGTGCTTTTTTAGGCAAAGTTCAAAGGACAAAACCACCACCTTAACAGGTACACGCATGCAAAATCTGAAGGTAATGCTACTCAATGCTAGAAGTCTAAACCTCAAAATGCACTCTCTCGAGGCTCTCCTAAAAAATGGAGAACATTGATATCTGTGCAGTAACTGAAACCTGGTTCAAGGCTCCAGAGAGCACCTCTGCAATACCAGGCTACAACTCTTACCACACTTTTCGGCCACCAAACCTGGATCGAAACACTAAAGGTGGAGGAGTGTCCATATTCACCAAGGATATTCACACTACCAAGTTAGTTGCCCAACACAATGCGTCTGAAATTCTCCAGGTGCAACTAACTCTAGGTAAGACTACAATCCAAATTGTAGCTTGCTACTGATCCCTCACCATGTCCCAAGATTCTCACTACACCTTTCTAAACATACTGAAAAAAATTAAGATACAACCAAACACCCTAATACTGGGTGATTTCAGCTACCCTACCATTAACTGGGAAAACTACTCGTGTACCAACACCTTTGCCCATCGGTTCTTGGAATTCATAAATTCCAATGCCCTGGATCAGCTAATCCATAGTCCCACCAGGGGCTCCAATATCTTACACCTGGTCATTACCAACGTGGGAAATCGATGCTCCACACCTATGGTCACCCCCTCTTTGGTCAGGTTAGACCATAAGCTAATCACCCTTAACATCCACATCCCACCCCCACCCCCAGTAAGGAAACCTCCATAAAAAACTTCTCCAAAGCCAACTTCATGCTACTCAAGTCAGAAGTTACAAACTTCATGACACCCATTCAGACGGGAACTGAAAGTGCAACTGCTGAGTCCTACACTAAGGCACTGTACGAGCCCATCCACTCATACATGAATCGTGCCATCCCAAATAGAACCAAGATGATCTCCAAAAAAAGGAAGCCAATCTGGTGGTCCACTACCATAAACAAACTTTACAACAAAAGGAAGAAACTGTTGCAGAAAAGAGGAAAATCCCAGGATGCAAAGAACTCCCTTACCAGCCTCAGTAAGAAGCTGAGATCCCTCATAAAATCCTCCAAAGCTAGTTACGAAAATAAAATTGCCAAAGATTCCAAAGACAACCACAAGGCATTCTATAACTATGTCAATAATCTAAATGGCAATGCTCAGATCTGCTCTGAGCTACAGCAGAATGGCATTAAATATACTGATCCCAAGGATATTGCCAATATTCTGGCAGATCGATTCAGTCCCGACTTCATCCCCCCTCACCCCCTAAATGGCCCATCTCAATGAAGGAAGATTGCCAAATTCCGGTAATAACGGCCACACAGGTAAAAAACGCACTCTCCAAAGCTAAGAATATAGCATCCGTGGACCAGATGACATCCCAGGCTGTGTACTACATGAACTACAAAATGAACTGGCACCTCACCTAAGTCTCATGTTTAATCATACCATCACCTCAGGCTTCGTGCCCGCTGATTGGTGCACAGCTACAGTTACCCCACTCCACAAGAGGGGATCCACCTTGGATCCCAGTAGCTACCGCCCCATCAGTCTGACGAGCCTGATCTGCAAGGCCATGGAACGTATTATCATGGAACTTATAAACAAAGACATTGGCAACCTTAAAACACTGGACCCCCCCCCCAGTTTGGGTTTGTGAAGGGATGATCTTGTCTCCTGAACCTGATTGACTTCTTCAAATCAGTCTCCAGAGCCGTGGACGAGGGCAAGGCAGTCCACACAGCTTATCTGGACCTCGCCAAGGCCTTTGACACCATCCCCCAGTCTGGAATCATAGATAAACTTACTAAGCTGGGCATTAATCCCTACGTCACTCGATGGATTGCCAACTGGCTTACTGACTGAACCCACACTGTAAAAGTAGCTGACTCCAAATCCAGCTCAGTACCTCAGAGTTCAGTCCTGGGACCTCTCTTGTTTGGCATCTACTTCTCTGAAGTACAGGCCAACACTAAGGGACTCTGGCTAACAAAGTTTGCAGATGACTGCAAACTGGGAGCCATTATTGAATCCCCAAATGATGTAGATACTCTACAAAAGGGCCTTACAGAAACAAATGCTTGGTGCCAGAGCCATGGGCTCAAGCTCACTGCCAAGAAATGTATAGTTATCCCCTTTGGGAAAAAACATGTACCCATGAATTACCACATAGGTGGCAGTACACTAAACACCGAAAGTGTGATAAGCGACTTAGGGACACAGGTGGACAGTGGTCTCACCTTCAATAACCACATCACCACAACAGTCAGGAAATCCTTCTATGTGGCATACCTCATCACTAAGGACTTTTCATCCAGAAAAAAAGGAGGTCATTGTCCCACATTACTCATCCCTCATTAGACCCATTATAGAATACAAAGCCCCATTTGGTATGTACCTCTCAAGACATCTGCAACAACTGGAAAGGCCACAGAAATACCTCACTAAAAGAATCACAGGCCTGAAGCAGATGCTCTATGCTGACCGCCTTAAAAAAACTCCAGCTAAACTCTGTCGCATATCATCTACTCTGAGGCGATCTCTGCTTAACATACAAGGCCATGTCAAACCCAGAGCTGTTGGACATGCTACACTTAAAGAAATCCCAATCCCTCAGAGCCACACGCTCCAGGGGTCTAAACCTTGTCATCACAATAAACAAAACATGCTGGAGGGATAGGTTCCTGACCCAGAGACTCCCCAGACTCTAGAATAGCCTGCCCATACATGTCAAGCAGACCGCCTCTTTGGCCCTCTTCAAAAGGAACCTTGATTGGATGGGAGAAAGGAAATTCACCCCGGGGATCACATCAGTCACCCTGTTAGATATGGGACCAGGGAAGTAAATAGTGTGGGAAGAAATAGCCAGGGAATTGTTATGGCTAGGCTTTTATAGGCCCTAGGGCCGATAGCCTAGTACCAACCTATGAACCCTCCAACATTAAGGTATTATGATGTCAGCAAACCAGTAGGTCCTTCCTGCGATGCTTCAAATTTTGGTTTAGGTGCAGATAAGCATTTGGTATACGCAACCGGATCCTCCTCCCGCTTCTCGCTCAAGAAGCTTCAAGAAAGCAAGCCAGTTTAAAGCTTTTTAGGCTAGAAGGGGCGGTTCTTTAGAGGTGGCGGTGGTGGTTTGCCACCGGAGGTTTCTTGGTTCCCAGGGTCTTTTTTGTTTTGCTCCCATGGGCTGTGGGAGGGGTAGGTCAGGCCTCTCGGGAGGCAGGTCTTACTATAGGCCTCCTTCCCTCTAGGTTTGGATTTAGGCCCTCTCTAGGTTCCCAAGGCTTCTCAAGGCTTCCCCCAGGTTAGAGGCAGTTTGGTGTCACCCAGTTACAGTCAGTTTGTAGGGGAATGCATAAGCATATGCCAATGGCAGAGAAGATTAAGTTGAGATTATTTTGTCTTTGCCCTCCTGATAAGAGACCCCTAGTGGAGGAGGCCTGCTAGGGGAGTTTGAGATTTTGGAGTTTCAAGTCTTGCTTCGGCTGAAGACTTGGGCATTCCTTCCTCTGTATTCTGATTGGATGATTTGATTCTCTCTGATGATTCTCCTGAGGATTTTTCTTTTTTTTTTTTCTTTTCTATTCCAGGGAGCATTTTTAAGTGGGAAGGTCAGGAGGTCTTCTCTCATTCCAGGAGGCTTAGGGAATTTTGTTTTTCCCCAGCATAGGCTTTTGGCTGGCTATAGGCCTACTCCTGTTTGTGGGAAGAGTGGAAGGGAAGATGCTCTTCTAATCCTCCCTCTTCTTGCCCTCCTCCTGCCTCTTAAACCGATAGGTATTACAGGCCTGGAAGCTCCATAAGTATTTTTAAGAGTCCTGGGGCAGACCAGAAACTGTTAGTCCCAGGGGCTAAAGGTGTTAAGGCTTCTGTTGTCAAGAATCCGGTTCCTTCAGATAAAGAGGCCAGGGCTTTGAGATGGAGGGGGAAAAAAAGTTTATACTCTTCCACTCTAGCTATGTTACAGAGCTACTATAAACAGTACTGGGTGTAAGATCTCAAGGTCTTAAGACTCATGTGGTAAAGCGCATCCCTGCCCCAATTGCCGACATCCACGACAACATGGTTGGCTTCAAGAAACCTGCCACCCAAATACTACAGAGGTACTATAAATAGTACTGGCTTTAAGGATGTCAATGTCTTAAAACTCATGTATGTGCTCTCTGTCTAAGTAATTAGATACTGTAGTAATACAACGATTTTCTTAAACTGTTAACATCTGCTCCCCTCAATTACAGACCTTTGCATCACTGGGGTTGACCTGTCTCCTATCATGTTTTTCTTTCCCATACCCTGTACTCCAGTTGAATTGCCGATATATTTTTTTAACTTTATTTTGATTCCTTAATTCTATTTTTTCCCTGCCTACTAGGCTAGACTCCGACCTTACCAACTATCACATCTACATAAGCTCTTTCCGCATTGTTTTTTTTTTTTTTGCGGGCTTTACTTAGAAAAAGGTGCATTTCAACACTATCCTTCCGTTGTATCCACCTGAGTTCTCGCAGGTCTGCCCTGTTATTCCTGTTCACATACCTGCACAGCATGCTCCCATAATCATTTGAGGGTTTAAAAACTCTATCCCTGGCATTCCGTGCAGTTTTTCTTTTCTTGTTTATCCCCATTAGAACCCCTGGTCACCGGTGGTGTGCACTTCCTGATTTTGTGGCTGGTTTGACTTATTTCTGTTTTCGGCATCTTTAAGGTACACTGATTACATTTTCTTGTTGTGCAAGCTACCAATTTTATTGCCTTTTTGTGCTAAGCTGTACAGGAACCTACAGTTAATGTACTTCTACTTTGAATTAGTTGTACATCTGCCTGCTGAACATAATTAACTAGTGGCAGCGTACATCCAAATGCACTAATCTCATATATGCCTTCTTTTTTAATAACATTGAAACAATGAGTATATAACAATTGTGTGCCGCATTTCTATGTTGTAGCAATCCTGTTTAAAGTTAACTGCGGATATATCATGAGGTTGCCTGCTCGATCTGAATAGTGTAGCTTTGTATTGCTGTATAACAGGGCAGTCTGTGAATGTTTGTCTAGCTTTTATTCACTCGCACTAAACTGCTTTGTACTGTTTTTAATATTGTGGCATACTTAATATCTATCTGCTGCCGAGTGATTTATTTTAAAGGTTGCTATCTGACTAATGTTTCCCTGATTTGATTTAATGCTTATTAGTACTGATTTGTTAAGTTCTTGTTTAGTACTGCTAAAGAGAATGCCTGATTTGTACTCTTTGTTTTTTTTTTTTTTTCCCCTCCACTAAAGTAATACTGCGATAGAGTGCTCAGCTGTTTCCAGACTAGTTTTACGTAATTGAGTACTGCTGCAGAGAGCGCCAGATTTTGTTTTTAACTACTGTATTACTGCTGTGTAGAGAGTGCTCGTATTGTAGCATTTGCAACCTTAGCTCTTTCAATATAGTGTACAAACTTTATTGTAGGCCTTATTTCTGTTACAGACTGCTGAAGCTTAGTCCTTCATTCTCTTTTTTACTACCTTCGTCTCCTAACACTCTTACCCTCTCCTGCCTGCTCTAATTCCTCTCCCTCCCCTCACTATACTCTTGCTTAGACTATCCCTGTTAGTACCCTATTTTTATATTTTGATCTACTCTTTTCTGCTTATTCCCTTAACCCCCTTGCTAACCCACTGTGTCTTTCTCTATATTTTCTTCCCTACATGTCCTTCTCTATACACTCTTCCCTGCACATTCTTCCCTCACTTCATAAGATGCTAGATAGGTAGCTGCTCCTCTAACTTGCATTTAACTTTTTCTGCTTTCCCTTTCTTCCGTAGGTGTAAAGCACATCCTTCACCTTGGACTGCCAACATCCACGATAACATGGTTTGATTCCTTCTATTTTTTTCCCTGCCTACTAGGCTAGACTCCCACCTTACCAACTATCACATCAACAGAAGCTCAGGACTTACCAGAGCTCTTCCCACATTGTTATTTTACAGGATTCACTTAGAAAAAGGTGTAGCCCCGCTCATGGCTTACTTCACTCCCCTACCCCCATTCCCATGCACCCCCTCTTCCTTACATTTATAGTCACATAGCCACATCCCATTTCACCCTGTCACACCCATTCTTTCAGTATCCAATTATCTACCTGCATACTTTATACTAATTTATCTTAGGCCCTCACCTTTATTCTGAGGCCTACCCCTGCCATGTCCTCATTGCTCTTACAATTTATAATCCTCTTGCCATTAACTGTTTGTCTGCCACTCTTCTCACATCTCACAGCATTGAGTCCTTATTCTCTCATGACCAGTCTTAATTATATTCCCTCCCACACTAACTCTAATGCTGTCCATTACTCTAATATCAGCCCTAACCTCTACTACTCAACTCCTCTTCTCTGTTATAAACCTTTCCTTCTCCCCTCTAATTATTCCCTGTACTACAAACAAACCTCACTAGCACATTTTCCTTCTATCTTTCTCTCAAAGCTATAAAACTCTAGCCGCAAGCTATATTTCCTCCTCTTTTCCTCCCTTATATGTTCTGGGGAAATCCACCCCAAACCAGGGTCTCAAATCCCATCGTTTCTTCAACATTGTAATCCCTCTAAACTGGCAAAAAATCTCTACTTAACCTACCATAAACTTCCAAAGCACCTGTAACAAAAGCGCTGAGCTCCATGCTTGGCTCAGCCAAAATAAAACCCATATCCTTGCTGCCACTGAATCCTGGTTAAAACCTTCCATACAAGACACCGAGGATGTTCTTCGTGTTTCACTGTTGCACTCATCACCTGTGGGTTATCCCTGCTGTGGTAGCCCTCGGCCGGCCCGAATACAGGAGTCAGTGGTTTTCTGCATCGATTGCTGTCGCCTGTAGTCTGATGTCAGGTCGTCAGTGCTATAAAGCAAGGCAGCCGATGCCATTACATCAGTCTTTCTTGACGTGGAGCCCATAATAGAATCAGTTCGCAAGTGTGCCAATCGGTCGCTACCAGAGTTTGAATTACAACTGAAAAAAGTCTAAAGCTAAGTACCCCGTTGGGGATCCTTTTTTCTTGCACTAACCAATGTCCGAAAAAGTTAACAATGGTCTCACCTGTGGAAAGCAGATCCCACACTGAGACTTCCTTCCATACTACGTTTATGCCCAGACCATGACATCCCTCATTGCCGGTTCTGTGCCCTCTTTAATGTGAGAACCATTCGCATTAGAGCTCTTATTATAGACAGGTATTTTTGTCTCCCGTCTTCGCATTCTGAAATGCCGTCTGTCAGCCAACAGTCCGTAGACATTCTGAAAAAATGCAGATAAAGATAGAGACAGACCACACAAGGCTAAGCCTTCCGACGACTGTATTGCTAAGCAGGTCATCAGTTCTCCGGAATTCAGTGAAGCGCTTTTGCAGCCCCCAATGCCCAATAGATATCTCTGCAGAACTCTACTAAGACCCTTTCTGAGTCTGGTATGCCGCAGAAATCTTCTTAGTCTTCCAAGCCTTTGGCTGTGTCTGCCTCAGTTGGGTCCAGACCGTGACGCAGGCACCAGCTTCCAAAGAGGCCTCTCGCACTACCGAATCTAGACAAAAACTGACATCTTATGCAACTACTCTTTCTCTCAGACCAATGGATACTCTTAGGCCTAGAAGCCAGGCCACTCCTAGAAAATCTGCCTGTAGCCACCATCTTGCTTCTTACTCCACCACCCCAAGCACAAATGCTTAAAATGGCGGAGGATCTCATCTCCCTTATCAGGGGTAGTTAGGCCACAACTTCTAAAAGGAAAAGACACCCTTCTGAAATTATGACAGAAGAGGATTCTGAGGAGACTGATTATTCAGATTTTGAAGAGGAACAACAACCTCTAACTGCTTATGAGGATTAATTTGCAGAAGAATCCATTCCTTCTGCCTCCCCATCAGAAGACCTTTCTTTTGGGGAAACCCTTCCCACCCTCGGGGAGCATTTCCACTGAGAATCTCCCAGTCTAAGAAAAGACTAAGAGAGTTTCTGGACCTGCTCCAGCACAGACCCCTGGCCAACCCCTTATTTTAGAAGTGGTGGATGATGATTTCCATGAATCCAGCTTAGCCCCTGACACCCTCCCACCTGCTGCCAGTAAACCTGACAGGTATTACAGAGTACCAGATTCTCACAAATACATGTACAGAAATCCTGCTGCAAATCCTTCTGAGGAGGTTTTTCACAGTATCGAATCTAGACAAAAAAAAACCCAATGTCTTCTCCTCCAACTACTGTTTCTCTCAGACCGATGGATACTCTTAGGCCTAGAGGCAAGGCCACTCCTAGGAAAATCTACCTCTAGCCACCATTTTACTCTTGGTCCACCACCCTAATGTCAAATACTTAAAATGGTGGAGGATCTTATCACCCTTATCAGGGGTAGTCAGGCCACACCTTCTAAAAGGAAAAGAGACCTTTCTCCTGAAATACTGACAGAACAGGATTCTGAGGAGTCTGACTATTCAGATTTTGAAGAGAAATAACAACCTCTGACTGCTTATGAGGATTCAGATGCAGAGGAATCCATTCCTTCTGCCTCCGTACCAGAAGATCTTTGCTGTGGGAAAATCCTTCACACCCTCGGGAACATTTCCACTGGGAATCTCAGGACTTCCTTCAGTCTAATAAAAGACTGAGAGTTTCTTGACCTGCCCCAGCACAGAGCCTTAGCCATCCCTCCAGTCTTAGAGGTGGTTGATGATGTCCTCCATGAATCTAATTTAACTCCTGATGCCCTCCCACCTGCTCCCAGAAAACGTGATAGGTATTACAGAGTACCGGATTCTTACAAATACCTGTACATAAATCCTGCTGCAGACCCAGAGGTCATTACACAGGGACTAAAAGGAGCTAAGGCTAGTTCTGCAAAGAATCCTATTCCTTCTGACAAGGACTCCAGAGCTCTGGACAGATGGGGTAAAAAAAGTATGCACCTCTGCAACCTTAACTATCAGAGCACTCATCTGTCAATTCTCTATGTTAAAATAGCGACAACACACTTTGGAACTATTAAAACAAATGATTTCAACCTTTCCTGACTGTGCCAATTTGAAAAAGTTAGCAGATTTACTGCCCTCTACTTGTCAAGTGGCCAAACACTCATTACACTGTGGAGATGATGCCCCAGAAGCCTCAAGCAGGGCAGCAGTGTCAGGATCTGTCATTAGGAGACATGCGTGGTTAAAGGAACAACCTCTCCCTGATCCTGTCAAGTCTAAATTAATTGATGCACCCTTGGATAAGGATCGCTTGTTTGGAGTAAAAGCAGAGGAGGTGCTTTAAAAGATGGACGACCAAGCAAAATCTATGCAAACAGTAAAATATTTCTTTCAGGTTCAACCTCCCAGGTTCAGCAGGAACTTTCCCTCCTAAGCACTGGTCCTTCTCTGCACCTAGCAGACAGGGCCAAGGTAAGCCCCTCAGGGGCAGACCCCTATCCCAGGGGCAGCAAAGAACCAAACAGTGGACCACTTTCGTCCAAAGGCAAGGAGTTCTAAGCCATCCTTCTGTGGCAAAAACAATGACTCCCTCTCCCCCCACTGCCCTCCTTTCACTCACCAAAAGCTAGGAGGAAGGCTCTCCCTCTGCAAAGAAAATTGGCTTTCTGTAACAAAGGACCAATAGGTCTTTAAAAGATAATTTTTCAGGGATGCAAATTCTCTTTCAATGAACTCCCAATTCCAAGAGGGTACCCAGACGTACCTCCAATTCAGTGGGCAGAGGCATTGAAATAGGTCCAAACTCTCATATCCCAGGGGGCAGTAGAACCTGTCCCCTCAGATCAAACAGGCAAAGGCTTTTATTCCAGACTATTCTTAGTTCCCAGAAAAGAGGGCACTTGCCGCCCCATCCTGGATCTATCCATTTTGAATACCTCACTGGTGGTCCCCAAATTCGAAATGCTAACTTTGCAGCAGCTGCTGCCTGTGCTGACAAAAAATGCCTTGCTAGTGACCCTAAACCTAAAAGATGCCTACCTCCACATCCCAATAAGGGAATCCTGCAGGAAATTTCTGCACTTCAGAGCATTCTCACAACACTCTCAGTTCTCTGTGCTACCCTTTGGCTTATCTACTGCACCAGAGTTTTCACCAAATGCTTAGCCCCGGCCATAGCATTTTGCAGACAGAAAAATATACAGATTTACCCTTATCTGGACGACTGCCTCATTCAGGCAGAGTGCAAAGAAAAGCTGCTTCAGGGCCTTCTCTTTGTCATAACCGTCCAAACTTCCCTAGGGTTCACCATCAACGAGAAGAAATCAAAGCAAACACCCTCCAGGAAGATCATTTTCTTGGGACCACTGCTGGACACAGCATCCCAAATGACCTTCATATCCCCAGAAAAGCAGAGCTTCCTGCCTCTCTACTTTACCAAACTGGCTTCCAGAAGTCACCTCACTGCGAGGAAGTTCCTGCAAGCTGTAGGGTACAGGGCATCTTGCATCCTTGTAATTCTTCTGGCCAGGCTTCCCATGAGGAAATTACACTGGTATCTAAAGAACCTTTGGTGTTAGCGCACTCAGCCTCTAGATACCTTTCTCCCTTAGATCCCCTGTATAAGGGCCGAGTTTCTCTGGTGGGCAGGGACCTGTGCCAAGAACAAGGGTCTTCCCTTCAGCCTTCACCCTACTGGGCAGACCATCACCAACGACGCCTCACATATTGCTTAGGGCATTCACCTAGCAGGCAGGTGCATCCAAGGTCTTTAGGATGCCCAGCACCTTCCCTTACACATCACTCAGAAGGAAATTATGGCAGTACAAAAGGCTCTGACAGCCTTCAAACCCCATCTTAGGCCAGGGGTTCTCCTTATCAAAACAGACAACACCACAGTAATATGGTACATCAACAAACAGGGAGGGACCCAATCTTACCCTCTGTGCAGACTAGCCATGAACCTCTAGCTGACAGCCTGCTCCATGGGATTACACCTTATTGCCCAATACCTACCAGGGATCAACAACACCCTGGCAGATCAGCTAAGCAGAAACTTCCTGGACCCCCACGAATGGCAGCTCCACAGAAAACTCCTTTTACAAGTCATTCAGGAGTGGGGAGCTCCAGAGGTAGATCTTTTTGCTTTGCACCTCAACTACCAGCTAAAAAAATTCTGTACCAGGGTGCATCACCACCTAGCGTGGAAGGTGGATGTCTTGACCTTCCCCTGGAACTCCCTCTTTCTGTACACATTCCCTCCTCTGCCTCTTATTCCCAAGGTTACTGATCAAGATAAGGGAGGAGAAACCAAAGGCCAGCCTCATTGCTGCAGATTGGCCCAAAAAGCATTGGTACCCCTTATTGCACCGCCTGACATTATAGCCTCCCAGGCAGCTTCCCCTGATCTCAGACCACTTGACCCAGGTGGGATGGGGGTAGTGTTGCACCCAGACTTGCAGACTGTCAAACTGTTAGCATGGCTAATACTTTAAAAGCAAACAAGGGGCCCCTGTTAAGCCAGCAGGTCCTAGACATTATCACAGAGGCCAGAAGGCCCATCACCAGAAAATGTTACGCAGGGAAATGGAAAAGATTCTGCTTCTGGAGCCAGTCCAGAGGAGACAGTACCTCACAACCTTCCATCCCTCTTATCCTGGACTACCTAGCAAAGTTACTCAATAGTGGCCTCTCCTCTTCTATTAAAATCCATGCCTCAGCCATTTCAGCTCATTTCGATGCAGTCTTGCCCTTCTTCTCACATCCTTTGATTAAACAGTTCCTCAGAGGGGCTTCTAATATCAGACCTGCATGAAGGCCACCCAGGCCAGCCTGGGACCTGAATTATGTTTTAGAAAAACTAAACTTATCACCATTCGAACCTGCTGCTTCAGCAGAATTGAGATATCTCTCCTGGAAGACTGCTTTCCTACTAGATATCACCTCAGCCAGAAGGGTTTCAGAACTGCAGGCACTCATGGCTGTTGAGCCCTTCATCATTTTTCATGCAGACAGGGTCTCCCTGAGGAATAACCCCTCCTTTATGCCCAAGTTGGTATCTGATGTGACCCTCAACCAAGCCATACATCTACCCTCCTCCTTTCCTAATCCTCAAAACAAGGGGGAAATAATTCTGCACTCACTAGATGTGCACAGACAGCTCAGATACTACCTGGACCGTACTAAACCCTTCAGAAAAACAGACCAACTTTCTTGTTAGTTTTGTCCCAGGGGCAGAGGGGAAGCCCATTTCCAAGCAAACCATTTCCAAATGGATATCACACTATATCCATTTCTGATACAGACTACATGGGAAACCTCCCCCTAAGTCTATTCATAGCCATTCCACTAGGGCAGCCTCCACTTTCACAACATTCCTCAGCGGAGTTCCCACCAGGGACATCTTGGAAGCTGCCACCTGGACCTGTGTCCATACCTTTACAAAGCATTACCACGTGCCTCTTTTTCTCTAAGGCTATGGCAGGGTTTGCCTCTGCAGTTCTGCAGGGCATGCTGACCCATGCCTAGTTCTCTAACTAATCCTTCCACCCCTCTCCTCAGCTTTGGGAATCCTCCCACAGGTGATTACTGCAACAGTGAAACACGAAGAACAAAGTACGGTTGTGTACACTTACTATAAATGTAAATGTTCAAGTGTATTCACTGTTGCAATCCTGGTTTCTCTCCCTCCTTCCCCTTATATCCTCTTTCTTTAGGGAGGTATAAGCTTCTCACGGTGGCTTTCTGCCACCAGGACCACTTTACCATTTCCTTGTGCTTCTGACGAGTTAAGGGCAAGAAAAACTGATGTAATGGCATCGGCTGCCTTGCTTTATAGCACTGATGACCTGACGTCAGACTACAGGCAACAGCAGCCGATGCAGAAAAATATTGACTCTGATATTCTGGCTGGCAGAGGGCTACCACAGCAGGAATAACACACAGGTGATGACTGCAACAGTGAATACACTTGAACATCTACATTTATGGTAAGTGTACACAACTGTACGCTCTCCCTCCCAATTATAATATAATTAAGAGTAGACAGACAACATAAAAAAGGAGGTGGTATTGCCCTTTTCTACCCCAACACTCCTAAATTAGCCCCTTTTACTGGTTCATTTCCACATTTTCATAATGCAGAAGTCCTAATCCCATACTTAGACTTCAGCTGCTCCAAAATACTATGCATAATAGTCCTTTACATTCCCCCAGGAAATAATATCCCAGTTGGGCTTCCTTTACTATAAAAAATTAAAAAATTATATTAGGCGACATGAATATCGATTGGACTTCTGTTTCCTCCAGCCAGTCTTCCTCTAGCATAAACTTATTTCACATTACTCAACTAATCAATACATCCATTAGATTTAGCCACAAGACTTAATAAAAGCTCTGTACTAGACTGGATTTTAGTCACAGATCCATCCAAATACCCTGTCTATTACACTATGGCAAACTCCTTCAGTGACCACCTCCCACCCTTCACTATTTGTAGGCTCATCACTCCCAAAAACCCATAAATACCAGGTAATGCAAGACCTATCAAAATTCTGTCCACAAACATTCAATACTATCCTAAGAAATCACAACTGGAACTGTCTTAAAACCCTTCCCCTTGATGATGCCCTCCTCTACTTCAGTAACTCCTTTCTAAACATCCTGCATAGCTTAGTATCCACCAGATTTAGAAGAATTAAATGCAACTATGCTCCCTGACTCTCAAAATCTACTAGAGAAACTATGAAAAATAGGGATAAAGCCTGAAAACATTGGCACAATTCCAAACCTCTCTCCAACCTTATCCTTTATAAACAGCTTCATAACCAAGCCATAAAACTTATCTAGAAAGACAAGCAACAATATTTTGGAGCCTACAGACAAGTAGGAAAAAAATATCCAAAACTTTTTTGGTCTTCTATCAACAATCTCAAAATCTAATCCGTCCCCTGACCCTAATATGTCATCTGACCTTATTGCCTCTAAATTCAACTCCTACTTTATAGACACTATAAAAGATATTACTACCTACTTCTCCCAAGCTTTATCAACTAACCATACTCTTACAACTACCCTCCTCCTCCTTCAGTACAAAATCTCTTGAGGCCCAATATCCCTGCACTCAACTGCATTAAGGAATCCCCCCTACAAGAATTCAATCTCTCTCCTATTTCCACTTCTCTGATAAAGAAACTTACCCAAAACCTAAAGCCCTACTCTAATTCATTCGACAATATTCCTGACAAATTCCTCAAATTTGCTGCCAATGCTATAGCCTGTTCTGTTAGTATCTTAATCAACGGGTCTGTCCAGGAATCCTATGTTCCTTGCCTATGGAAAAAAGCTATAATCCTCACAATTCATAAAGGTGGCCCTTCCTCTATCATCTCAAATTTCCAGCCTATCGCCATTCTATCCCCAATCACCAAAATACTGGAAAAATGTGTGCATAAACAACTCTTCCATCACCTTCTAAACCACAATATCCTCTCTCTAACCCAGCATGGATTCCATCCAGGGCATAGTACTTCAACTACCTTGATCTCTTTCTTGGATATCATTAACAAAGCCTATGACCATGGCCATACAGTGTCAGCTCTCTTTCTGGATCTCTCAAAAGCCTTTGATACTATGTCTCATACCATTCTCCTGTCTCAACTGTCTTCTATAGGGTTATCCTCTTCTGTTTAATGTATTTATAAATAATCTGCACCAAACTATTTCAAATGCCTACCTAGTACAGTATGCAGATGATTTGACCATCATCTGCTCTGTACCCAATCCTGTATCTCTTCAACAAATGATGCAAACAGCATTCAGTACAGTAGAATCTTGGCTCCACAAAAAGCATCTCTCTCTCAACCCTAAAAAACTAAGCTTATGGTATTTACTCTCAAAAGAAATACAGAATTTAACAAAGAAAATTTCATTATTTTCTCTCTCAACTCCATTAAAATTTAACTTTTTACTAAAACCAAATTGTTTGGAGTCATAATAGAAGAAAACCTCAAGTTCAACCTATACATACAATCCAGTATTAATAAAACCCACAAAAAATGAGGGCTTCTGTGTATACAAAATAAGTCTCTCTCCTTGCCATCTAAACAAGCTTTTGCTCTCTCCTGTCTCCTACCTTCACTAACCTATGGTGCACCCTTGTTTATTAATTTGCAATCTTCCCTGAAACTCAAACTAGAATCTTACTACAACAAGATTGCCAAATTGCCACAGGCAGTCATCACTTTTCCCATCACTGTAACTCATTAAGAAAACTATAGTGGTTAGAATTCCCCCATTACCTATTATCTTGCAACCAACCACTTCACCCAAACTTATCTATAAACCGCAAAATTGGCCTGCCCTCAGCCCCTTATCCCCTACTCCCCTCTCAGGCTGCTACATTCAGAACACCAACACTTACTCCAAATCAATAAACCAAACCTTCCTGTAGGTAAACTACTCTACTCTTGGACCATGGCCAGATCCTGGAATAACCTCCTTTCCTCTCTACACAGTAAACAACATCTCTCTAACTTCAAATCCGCCCTACATAATCATCTCCTCTCCAACTGGATATGTAACTGTACAAAGCCACATACTGCCACTCATGAAGCCATTACCTAACCTTTCTCCCTTTAGTCTCAGCTGCCCACCATACCAATTCTAGCCCCTCTCATTACCTAGCATCATCTCTATCCCCACTTGCCTCTTGAACCATACTCTCTCTCTCTATGCTATAGCTTCTCCTGAAGTTGCCTAATTTCCATCTCATGTTCTACACCTTCACCAGAATTTGCCTAATGTTTTCTCTCGGCACTTCTACTGACTGTAATCACCTACACTGATTCCTTCTCCTACCTCCTAATTCTTCTCATCAACCTCATTCTACCTGAATTTCCACTGGATTTTTGTAATTCTGCAATACTGATTTGTATTATATTCTCATTTAAATCATTTGTGTACTTTCAGACTCTACTACGTATGTAAGAACCTGCTCTTTCAAATTGTTTCCATTACTTTTGCTGCATTTTGCCTGCTATGATGTACTTCATTACAGTCAGTGTATTCATCTGTTTTGTATTGTCTCATTTGCAGCTATTGTATTTTTAACACTATGTCCTGTCTTGGAACTCATTGTTCTTTTGTATAGCCTCACTACAACTATTGTATTTTCGTAGTGTATTTTGTTTATGTCTTGGTGCTTTTCTCTTTGGGCCTCCACTGAAAATGGGCTCTCTGGCCCAGTGGACTTTCCTGGTAAACAAATGTCAATAAATAAAAAAAAATAAAGTTATTTTTCAAGAAGGCAAGCCAGTAGCCTATGCATCTAGAACACTTACCCAGACTGAGATGCCATATGCTCAAATTGAGAAAGAACTTTTGGCAATATTGTTTGCATGTTCCAAGTTTCTTGATTATATCTGTGGTCGAGAAATCCAGATTGAAACTGATCATCAGCCTTTGGCTACTATTTTAAAGAAGCCTAGGCATTCAGGTCCAGCAAGATTACAAAGAATGATGCAAACATTGCAAAAGTACAGCATCTGATGTTGTTAATCTTCATTCATTCCTTACTGATTGGTTACTGGTTCTGTCCTCGGAACCGAACTGGCCTCATACCAAGCTTGCGTCAGCCAAAAAAAACTCTTGAGCCAAGATCCTACCCACAAAGCTCTGCTCCCTGTTACCTCAGATCTCGTTTGCCCTGTTGCTGTACAGCCGTGTCAAGCCATTCTCTCTCAGCTAAGTGAACAATTTTTTGAAGTTTTTCTGTTTAGTGTTTAGTAAGTTTTCAGTTAGTTACTATCTCTAAGCCTCTTACCCTATCGCAACTTTGTGACTCTCTCCCTATAGTATTTTTCCTTTTCTTACCTGTGAGGTAATTCTCTATTACCATCATTGGTAATCCTTTTTCTCTCCCTTTCTTACCCTTCTGGGTAGTTTTCTTAACCTCTTCATATTATCATACTTCTCCCTTCATATCATTATGTCGGACAAGAAAAGTCTTGTTGGTTTCAAACAATGTATGGAATGCGGCCCTAGGTTACCGCTTTCTGATGGCCATGATTTATGTGTCTATTACTTGAATGTTTCCCACCTTTCAGTGGACCCTCCGTGTGGCATTTGTAGAAATTTTTCGACTAGGACTCTAAATGAAAGGAAGAATAAATTAATTCTTAAAGACCTCCTTAAAACTCCTTTCTATGATGCTATCTCTGGGTCGGAGGGCTCACCCCCTCCTGCTAAACCCAGTAAGAGGTGTTCTTCTTTTTCCTTCCTCGAGGTCACTCAATTCATCTCCCTCTGGAGATCACAAGGAGTCGACTCACAAAAAGGTAAAAATTTCAAACTCGGCGCTGCCATCTGTGGTCCTTTTGGCCCTAGTCTCGGCACCACCCCAGTTGATTATCACTCCAGCTATGTCTTCTTTATCGCCACTGGCACCGGAATTCTCTCAGCTGTCTAAAGCTGCATTCCCTCTTGCAGGTGACTGTATTTCTCCACAGACTCCAACTTACACTCCTCCTTCAATTTCCAGGAAAGCATCGAAGCCCCTTCCTCCAACAGCAGCTTTCCTTCCTTCGACACCAACAGTGGACCTCACTTTGGTGCCGGAGTCATCCTTGTGGCCCTCAGTGCACTGGGCATTGGGCCCTTCTCAGGCTAGTGGCTGTGCTGTGTGGGGGTAGGCGTTCTTGGTTCCACAACAATTTTTTCTATGGCACCTTCCAGGAATCCTCCTCCCTGAATGCTCCACAGTCCTCTTGAGACTCCTAGTTGGGGGTCGGCTTGTTGGAGCTGGGTGTGACCCCGGTTGTGAGGTTGTCGAGCTCGGTTCCAGGCTCCCATCCCTCTTCAAGTGGTCCGGCCTTCCAGGGCATGGAGAGGGCACTTGCCTCTGCTGGCAAAACCTCCCTGTTGGAGTCCTTGCCTCCTCCTGTGCCACAACTGTCACAAGCCACAACTACTGGACCCCGGGCACAAGGGCCGCGGGTTTCTCCCCCTCAGGAGATCCCCTCTTTGCAGTCTTCCCCAGAGATCCCCACTGAGGAAGTCCCTTGCAAGGCTTCATGCAAGAGGAAGCACATGGACTCGACTGAGGAGTTTTTGACCGAAGATACGGACTTTGATGACACAGAAGAGTCCCCACAGTCACCCTCTGATTAGGTGTCCTTTGGTGCATCCTCGAGATCCTAAGACAGAGGGGCAACTGGAAGTCCTCCAACCCTTCCTCAGAGGAACCCGAATTCCTGCAGTCCTTTCTTGCCTGGCCCCCTACCTCCTGGGTTACCCCACCAGCTGATGAGCTTTTCCAGCTCATCGTCCAGCGTGCATGGAAGGCTCCTGACACCTTGGAAGCTATACCTCAGAGGCCTGACAAGATTTTATCTTTCTCCACTGAACATCCCCATTGGTCCAAAGGTCTTCCAGTAGATGCCATGGTGGTGGGGGCTGCAACCAAAAAAGAATTGGCAGAAGAGAGCCAGACTGTCCATCCATCCAACAAGAAGTCCCGGGCAATAGACAGACTCAGGAAGCATGTGTTTGCTTCATCAACCTTCGCCGTAAGGTCCTTGAACTACTTGGCACACTTTTTGAGGCTCCAGAGGGACCTTATCAACCAACTCTCTGAAACCTTGAAATGGGAGCTGTTTCTGATGAGGTGTGTGACAACGTAGCTTCTCAGACAACGACCCTGGAATTGATAATCCAGTTCTTCCATGCATCTCATTTCACACGCAACGGAAGGAGCAGCTAGAGCAGCAGGTGCAGGCATAGTCACGAGACGTCATGCCTGGATGCGCCTTTGCGGACTCATTTAAGGCTTCCTTTATGAATGCCCCTATCGAGGCCACTTCATTGTTTGGCCCTAAGGTTAAAGATATGCTGGCAAGGTGCGAACAAGATGGTAAGACCCTGTCTGCTGTTGGTGTCCGATGCTCTACCACTCAACGATTCTACTCCAGAAATCAGAGGAGCGGGAAGATGTGGCACAGAAAATGGCAGGGCTCTTTCTGTGACGCACATGCTCAGTTCTCCCCTTGGGGTAGAGGGGGAACTCTAATGGAAGACCCTCCTTTCGGGGCAGGGGAGGTCCTCGAAACTGTGGTTCCAGAGATTATTTCCCAGGGCAACCCTACCAGTGCTCCTGAAGTGTTGCCCGACTGCTCACCTGTGGAAGCGGTCGGGAGTCATTTTTCCTTGTACCCCACTGCCTGGTGAACCATAACCACCGATTCTTGGGTATAACGAATAATATCCAGAGGCTACCGCATTCCCTTCCATCTCTATCCCACTTCACCCAGAGGCTTACCCGACGTCCCACCCAGTCAAAGGGAAGCAGCAGCACACGAAATCCGAAAGCTGCTACAAAAATGAGTCATCCAAACTGTCCCCCCAGACCAGATAGGATCCGGTTTTTACTCAAGGTTCTTTTTAGTGCCAAAAAAGACAGGGGGGGACTGGAGAACGATTCTGGATCTCAGCACACTAAACAAATTTGTAAAAACAGAGAAATTCCGGATGGTCACGGTTCAGTCTATCCTTCCTCTCTGGAAAAAGATTGGATGTGCTCTGTAGATCTTCAAGATGTGTATTACCATATAAAAGTGGACAAACGCTCAAGAAGATATCTCCGCTTCTGCATAGGAGCCAGTCACTGCCAATTTTGAGCACTGCCTTTCGGTCTCTCTACAGCCCCCAGTGTGTTCACCAAATGCATGCCAGTGGTTATCGCATACCTGCTACTTCAACCATTCCAGGCATTTCCATACCTAGACGATTGGCTCCTTACCGCCCCCACCAAGCTTCTACTGGAAGAAGCCCTAGACTACACTCTTCTCACAGCACAGTACCTGGGAATCATTATAAACTGGGAGAAGTTCAACACGACCCTGGCACAATCTTTAGAATTCATCGGAGTTCTGTTGGACATGAGGAATTGCACAGTATCTCTTCCGGATCACAGACGTCAAAGAATAAGACAGCAGGTTCAGCCGCTAATCTGTCACCACAAATGCTCTGCTCGGTCCATACTTCAACTCTTGGGATTGATGGCAGCCTCGATCACCATTGTTCCTCTGGCCGGGTTCCACATGAGACTTCTTCAGTGGCTTCTTCTCACTCAGTGGTACCCTGTACAACATCCTTTGTCTTTTCAGATAAGTGTAACTCAGAGATGCAAGCAAGACTTGCTCTGGTGGACATCTCAAAATCCCCAACAGTGGTCTCGCCCCTTCAGCCCAAAGCCACAGTGACCACAGACGCCTCCCTGATGGGGTGGTAGGGGGATATGTCAGGGAAACACGGTCTAAGGCACCTGGTCAGAGACAGAGGCTCATTTACATATCAGTGTCCTGGAACTGAGGCAGTACTATTAGCATTCCACTTGATTCTTCCGTCAGGGACTGTTGCAGTCCAGTCAGACAACATGTCAGTAGTCTGGTACATCAACAAGCAAGCGGGCACCAGATCTTACCCGTTATGTCGAGAGGCCTTGAGAATATGGCAGTGGGTGATAGCTTTCAACCGCTTTTTAATTGCAACGCACATTCCAGGGAGCCCCAACATGATAGCAGACAAATTGAGCAGGTGCATTCTACAACCTCACGAGTGATCCCTCAATCCTGTGATAGCGGCAAAAATTTTCAATCTGGGGCCAGCCTTGCTGCGATCTAGTCACCTCCCCAATCAACTACAAGTGCAGCAACTACTTTGCCCTGATCCCTCCTCAGGGACAGTTACCGAGAGACTCTCCAGTCCATGCTTGGCCCTTGGGTCTGCTTTATGCTTATCCTTCTCTACCCCTCATCTCCCAATTTCTGAAGAAAGCACGGCAGTTGAAGAGCAAAGTGATCCTCATTGCTCCATATTGGCCTCGACAAATTTTGGTTCCCCTGCCTCTGGCCTCACCTGCTAGATCGACCATGGATTCTCAATCCAACCCGGACATTGATCTCCCATCCACAGGGTCTGACTCACCCCCAATATAACTAACCCGAAGCTGACAGCTTGGTTTCTCCACTTCCAATGATTGCCAGGCAGGATAACCTCTCCTCCCCAGTGCACAATATTCTTATTGCATCTCATAAATCATCCACCAGGCTAATCTATCTCAGCAAATGGAAAAGGTTTACATTATGGACAGTGAACAAACAATTGGACACCTTGTCAGCCCCAGTTTCTGTGGTATTAGAGTACTTATCAGATCTTTTTCAATCTGGGGAATCAGCCTCTACTATCCCTGTTCATTTAGCTGCCATTTCTAATTTCCACATTGGTTTTCAGGACTCTTTACTCATGTTGCACAGACTCTGTAAGACCTTCTTGAAGGGTGTTTTTCACCTAAAACCTCCTTTTAGAGAACCAGTGCAACCTTCGGATTTGGCCTTGGTTCTACAAGCCCTAACAGCTCCCCCCTTTGAACCTGCGTCTTCATGTGATTTAAAGTACCTCTCTTGGAAAACCTTGTTTCTGGTTGCAATCACATTGGCCAGATGTCTGTCAGAACTTCAAACCTTATGCATCAAACATCCCTACCTTTTTTTCCATAAAGATAGAGTCTCACTGAGAACTAATTCTTCCTTTTTACCGAAAGTCGTGTCAGAGCGGTCTATCAACCAGTCTGTTGACCTCCCAGTATTTTTTCCTAATCATTCTAACAAAGGAGAGTATTACCTGCACTCCCTAGTTGTTCACAGGCAAATAGGTTTTTATTTAGACAGAACAAAATCTACCCGTAAATCACACCAACTATTTCTGGCCTTTTCTGGACCAAGGCTAGGTCATCCTGTCTCTAAAGTTACATTGGCATCATGCTTGAGAAACTGCATTACTTTCATCTACGACAAGAACAGCATCACCTTGACTCACAAAGTGAAAGCCAATTCTACAAGGTCTATGGCAACTTCAGCAGCTTTCCATGCTAGGGCTTCCCTTAATGACATTTGGTTAGCTGTGACTTAGGCCAAACCCCATACTTTTATCCTTCATTACAAATTGGATTTGGCCTCCAGAGGAAGAGCTTCTTTTGGTTCCATGGTGCTCAGGAATGTCCTTCCATGAGGGGCGCCCAGAATTACAGGTAGCTGGGGACTCTGTCCCATCAGTAAGGAATGAACGAAGATTAACAACATCTAACAAAGAAGTTATGTCTTGCCATAACTGTCCATCTATGTTGTTGATCTTCGTTCCTTCATTACTCCCCACCCTCCGTCCCCCTTCGGAGGTTCCTGGTGGATCTCATATGCTCCTTTTTCCATTATTAGAGGTCTGTTATGACCAGAGGTAGCCTCTACTTTTGTCTAACAACTTGCAAACTCGATCTGAGGTAATGGAGCAGATCATTGTGGGTAGGATCTTGGCTCGAGAGTTTGTTTTGGCTGACGTGAGCTTGGTATGAGGCCAGCTCGGTTCTGAGGACGGAACCGATAACCCATCAGTAATGAATGAACGAAGATCAACAACACAGAACATTATGGTAAGACACAACTTCTTTTTCAAAATGGTCTATACGAAAGGCAACCTTCTTTATCTGGCTGATACCTTATCCAGATCGCCCAGAAATACAGTGGAACAGCTTGATGCAGGGAATTTTGACTTTGTTGTCATGGGAGTGTGTAATTTTTCTACCACTAGACTTGAAGAGCTAAGAGATCATACAATGACTGATCAGTTTTGCAAAAACTGTATCAGTGTTGGATGGACATCAAAGCAATCAAATGTACCACTAGAAGTGCAATCTTACTTTTCTTACAGAGATGAGTTGTTGATGGAAGACAGCGTTATTTTCAAAGGTCCTATAGTTGTTGTTCCTGCTTCCTTACAACAAGAATATATCCAGATTTTGCATTGCGATCACCCGGGTTCTGAATCTATTAAGAGAAGAGCAAGAGGACAAGCATTTTGCACTTCTCTAGTGAAAGACATTGATAGAGTACTCTCTTCCTGTTTAGTATGTAGTATGTACTAAAGAGCATTTGCAAAGAGAGACACTTCAGCTAAGTCAAATCCCTGATCTATCTTGGTCAATTGTAGCTACTGACCTATTCAAGTGGAACAATCAGAAGACACTGATAGACTCTTATACAAATTGGTCCGAGATCAGTCTACTAGCTAATCTCACTTCGTCTACAGTCTTCTAAGTTGAAACTCCATTTCTCAGTTCATGGCAGTCCACAGAAATTAATATCTCTCAGTAGTACGCAATTCAGTTGATTGTTTCAGAAGTTTACCAGGGACTGGGACTTCGTACATGTTACAAGCAGTCCAGAGTATCTACAATGGAATGGACTTGCTGAACGTGTAGTACAGAGTGCAACACAATTACTTGAGAAGTCAAAGCTTGACAATACTGATGATTTTTTGAACTTACTCAATCTCAGAAACATACCCTGTGATGCTATACTTGGCTCATCTGCTCAGAGACTTCTATCTAGACGAACCAGAACAACATTGCCTATTAATTCTAGTTTATTGAGGCTTAAAGCTAAGAGCAATCAAGCAGTCAAAGCCTAGTTATCTAGAAAGCGTTCTTTCCAAAAGTTCAGCTATGACAAGTCGAGCAGATTTCTTCGTCCACTGAAAAAAGGAGAGACTGTGAGGATACAAACAGCAAAAGATTCCAACTGGCTTGATCAAGTAACGAGTATTTTTGCAGAGTTAAAATCCTATTTTATTAAATCTGAGGGTGTGGAGTACAGGAGAAATAGCAGACATCATCTTTCTGTAGCAGAACTGATACTGCAGCATCATACATGTGATAAAAACCCTGTCAGAGCAATTCAGGTGTTATTCCTGTTCCTGAACATGTCTTGACTCATGATACTGTTCTGGCAGTTGATCCCAGTGTTCCTAAGATTGAACAGTCAGAGACCATCTCAGTTGCTAAACCAGATCCCAAATTTTATGTCACACTATATGGTCGTATTTCAAAGCCTAGTGTGAAATATACAGCAACTTGGACATAGTTGTATATATGTATCTAGCTTTGTATACTTGCATGATGAAAGTCATATCTGTGTAAACTGCATATTCATTAATTTCAATGACACCCTCTAACTCATTTTCTCAAAGGGGGAGGATGTAGAATAACAGGTGTGTTGTACCTTTAAGAAGCATTTCCAAGATCTGTTTGTGCATATAAATACAAAGCACATGTTAGCTTCAATGCCATTTTGAAGGTGCAGCCAGAATGTTGAACATCCATGTGCATGATAGGTAATCTGTTTATAAGTTAAAGTTACTTAATCTCGTTTATGATGTGTTTGTATATAATAAAGCTGCTTGAACAAGAACTCACGATGCTCGCTCGTTTTATCCTGACCTGACAAGCAACAGATACTTTTATGCATTTCTTGGCATTTAGTTTTTAGTCCATGGCTCTGATGTCAATTGTTTGTCTGTCACCCCCACCTGGAGAACATTTGTGTTAGTGCGAGATTCAATGACGGCTCCTAATTTGTGATCATCTGAAAATTTAGTCAGCCAGAGACCACTGACATTGGCCTTGATGTTTAAGAAGTAAATGTCAAAAAAAGAGTGGTCCAAGGACTGATGCCTGAGGGACTCCACTTGTGACTGGACTCTCTTTAGAGGTGGACTCCCCAATTCTAACTTCCTGGGTCCTGCCTGCGAGCCAGTTGGCTATCCACCAGGTGACATAAGGGGTTGTACCTAACCTCCCGAGTTTGTCAAAAATGCCTGAGTGGAGTATTGTGTCAAATGCCTTGGCTAGGTCAAAGTAGGCAGTGTGATTGATTTTGCCCTCATCCATTGCTTTGGTGACCTTCTCAAAGAAGTCCAACAGATTGAGTAAGCATGATCTGCCCTTAACGAAGCCAAACTGGGTTGGGTCCAGTGTCTTAAGGTTTACTATATCTCTGTTGATCATCGTCATGATAATTCTTTCCATGGCTTTATATAGAAGACCAGTGAGACTTATGGGTCTGTAATTTCCAGGGTCTGTGGATGGCCCACCTTTGTGCACAGGGATGACTGTTGCCTTTTTCCATTCATGAGGTACGAAGCCTGTTAGGAGGCTACAGTTAAATAGTAATTTCGGAGGCCCTGACAGGTCATGTTTCATGCATCCTGGGATATTGTCTGGGCCCAGTGATGCATTGTTCTTGGTCTTAGAGAGAGCATTACGGATCTGTTCTTTAGTGATAGTTAGGGGAGTTCTTGGCCGTTTTCTCTTGGCCTGGTTTTGGAGCATACACTCAATGTGCCCTTTCAGTTAACAAATCCTGCTGTGGAATATCAGTCCAGTTGCTTATTTGTGCTTTCATAAAATGAATACAGCCCATTCCTTCCAATTTCTCTGATACAGCAGAAAATCTCAGATTTTCTCTGTGCACTCTGTCTTCTAACTCTGCCATTTTTTGAAACAGCTGTTCTTGAGAAGCCTCATACTCAGCCAGCCTTTTTTTCATAGCAACCTCTAGTTTTTTGTAGTTTTACCAGTTCATTTGAAAAACAATTTACAGCTTCTTGCATTTTTCCAGTTTTTTGTTATTTGACTTTGTATATTCCACCAATGTTTCATTTATTTTAATCACCTTGAATTACATTGATTTATTTTTCCCTCTGAATTACTGGAAGCCATCTCTTGTACCAAAGCTGAATCTGGAACTGCGTTTTACTGAACAGCTAAAGGATCCTTTCCAGCCAGTATTTTCTCTTCACCTTTTCTGTTTGATTTTCTTTCAGGTTCTCTAAATTATCTTCTTTGCTGGCATGCGGGCAGTGTATTTCATAGCCAGCAACTGAATTTTATCCAAGCTGACAATATCACTGGCTTTTATTTCTCAGTTTCTGTTTTCCCACTAGGAGAACTAAAATTAAATTGTTGATCAAGGTACGACCATCCTAGAAGCCGAGTGAATTTTTGTTGTAGACATCCCATATAGTGATGATGTCTTTTTTGTACTGCCATGTATTATGACCCTTTGTATACATGCTGTCATTGCACATTCCCAGTTGACAGGGACTTGCAGCTGGAGCATTTGCCCTCCAACTGAGGGTATTTGTGTTGTGTAAAGTGCCACACCCTCCCATTAAAGATAGGATTTGGTTTCTATTGCTGCAAAATATGCCATTTTAACATCATCATCTGAGGTAGAATCTGATAACCTAGCAAATGATAACTGTGTTTATATCAACTTGAAAGTTGAAAAACAAATGTACATTGTGGCGGTATTGCTGTGAGAAAGGAGTTATTTCAGGGAGCCCTCAGGCTTCTCTTGTGTAGTAGAAAACCAAAAAAACAGAGTTAACATATATGTAGCAAAAGTATGGTGTTTTCAGTTTTTAATTATAAACTGGAACTCATATTCTTTTTCCTTCAGGAATGCAGCTCATCCTAGACAGTTTGTTACCTGTCTCCATGTTTGGAATTAAGTACTGAGCTCTAAAGGACCATCTGTCAAGCATTTCATCATAGGTTCATAGGTAGGTACTAGGCTATTGGCCCAAGGGTCTGTATAAGCCTAGCCAAAAAGATAACCCTGGCTTTCGCCACCCAAGAAAATTATTTTCCTGTGCCCCTGTCGTGCAGAGCCACAGAAGTGATCCCCGGGGTGAATTTCCCATTTCCCATCCAATCATCAAGATTTTTCTTGAAGAGTGCTAATGAGGAGCTTTGTTTGATATAGGTAGGTAGTTTGTTCCAGAGTATGGGAAGTCTCTGGGACAGGAATCTATCCCTCCAGCATGTTCTGTTTATTGTGGTGACAAGGTTTAGATCCCTAGAGCGTGTAGCTCGGAGGGATTGGGATTTCTTTAAGTGGAGCATGTCCAACAGCTCTGGGTTTGACATAGCTCTGTATGTTAGGCAGAGATTGCCTCTGAGTAGGAGATATGCGACAGAGTAAAGCTGTAGTTTTTTGAGACGGTCTGCATAGGGCATCTGTTTGAGGCCGGTAATCCTCTTTTGAGGTATTTCTGCGGCCTTTCCAGTTGTTGTAGATGTCTTGTGAGGTACATACAAAAAGGAGCTTTGTATTCTATAATTGGTCTAATAAGTGACGAGTAGAGGGGAACAATGACCTCTTTTTTCCTGGATGAGAAACCTTTTGTGATGAGGTGTGCCACGTAGAAGGTTTTCCTGACTACTGTGGCAATGTGATTATCAAAGGAGAGACTACTGTCAACCTGTGTCCCAAGGTCTCTTATCACACTTTCAGTGTTAAGTAGACTAGCACTTATGTGGTAGCTTATGGGTACAGAGTTTTTACCAAAGGGGATGACAGTGCACTTTTTGGCATTGAGCTTGAAGCCATCACTTTGACACTAGGCATCTGTCTCAATGAGGCCCTTTTGTAGGATGTCCACATCGTTAGGAGTTTCGATTATGGCTCCAAGTTTGCAGTCATCTGCGAACTTAGCTAGCCAAAGACATTCTGTGTTAGCCTGTACTTCAGAAAAGTAGATGCCAAACAGGAGAGGACCCAGGACTGAACCCTGTGGTATTCCACTTGTCAGTGGTCTGAAGTCGGATTTGGAGTTTGCTACTTTCACAATGTGGGTTCTGTCCATACCTCTCAACCTGGAAACATCAAAAATCTGGACAAGGCCCATGAAAAATAGGTACAAATCTGTACGCTGATTAACATCTAATTTGCATACATAATTATGTAACCCCACCCACTGCAATGGAATTGTGGGATACCAACTTTCGAACGCAAATTGAAGAACAGACAACCAAAACATGGCACCAGACCAGAGTCCCCCTGCAGCCATTCCAGTGTCCTGTTACCTGGCTATTTTGCCCCATTTACCGTAAACACTAATGTATGCATACTGCTTTACTTCTACAATGATTTGAATTTTATTTTTACATTTTACAGCACAACAATGCAGAAACTCTAAAAGACATCATCTGGTAAACAAAACAATACTGTCTCACAATGAAAATAGGCTTGACATTAAACTTTGCCCTTGAAACTCACATTCATTGAAACAGCATTGAAATCCACACCACATCCAAAGAAAATACATCTGGCCAGTGGTGGATAAAGATTACCTTTGGGCTGTTTTCAAATCATTGGCCCCTTGCACACAAAACAAGATAACACATGTGTTCTTTTCTTTATACACCTTCCTGACTTTATTAAATTATATTCTTTGTATAATACAACACACATGTTAGAGCGCATTTTAAATTTATTGTTTGAACATTTTACCAGTAATCTGTACTGTAGGCAATGAAACAAAACACATGAACCAATAATGACAAAACTGCCCAGTTCAGAACTTTTCCATCATAAAAGTCGGCTTCCACACCCACACTATAAATAGAATGACACAGTAGTGTAAGCCATAGGCATCTTGCACAGCGTTTCACACTTATTTTCAATTTCATTTTTTTTGGGGGGGACAAAAGGTCAAAAAACAGGGACACATTTTAAACATTGCTTGTATAATTTTGTAAAGTTGCTAGAATAAAATGTTGTGCTACCATCATGCATTTCACTGGCAGGTTTTGAACCCAGGACTCTATGCACTACATTTAGAACAACATACCACTATCCCACATCAGCAGCTGCCTGAACAACAGGAAGACTGAAACTTAATAGCCATCATTTTATGAATTCATTTCTCACTTCTCAACATAGCTCTTAACCTCAACATAAAAAACATGGACAAACAACAAAGCCAATAATAGGGGAATACAAATTCATGTCTCACTTCTCACTCACCATATCTCTGAACTGTTAGCTCACTTCTTATCATAGCTCTAAACTCTTAGCACAAAAAAAAGTGTTCTTACTTCTCATCATAGCTCTCAAGTCTCAACTCAGTCTGAAATGGTGGTGGCTAGGGATAGTAGGCTCTTTTTACCCTGTACTAAAGGTACAGGATTTGAGCCCGAATACCTCTAGCCACCAAGTGTATTATATGGGGGCATTTTCACACACACACACACACACACACACACACACACACACACACACACACACACACACACTCTCTCTCCTACCCTGTTTAGTGCTTGGCCTCTTCTGTTGTTGCTGCCATAAATCCTCACTACAGCCACAAGTTCACACATTTCAGTTTGATGATCTAACGGACTACTAAGAGATTTAACTAGGGGAAGTACCTAGGCTTACTTCATTATAATTCTTAGCATTTCAATAGCAGGTGGAGCATTTTCTTCAGCCCATAATCTTGCTGAAGGATCATACCAGCAATTACCTGTCCATTTTCTTATGTTTCCATTATACTGCTTATATACTCCAATAGATATTGTTGTGTGCCTAGCTGACCATGACTATGCACATCATGCCAGTTTGCAGCTGCCCACACCGATGATACGTTCGGACATAGTTATGTACAGTAGGAATTTAATTTCCTGCTTCATCTTAAAGGCAGTGAGCTGCTCCAGTGTTACTGCTCCATGGTTTTTAATCTATGCAAACTTGGAAGTAGCAACATGACCTACTTTGGGTAAAAAAATAAATAAAAAAGGAGGGAAAAAAATCTTAGTATTGTCAGCAGCGACAGTTTAACCCAACACCCTACTTGTATAAGTAGTGGTACTGAAGATGCTCATTTTCACTGTGACTACCCCAGTCCTGACCACTAGCAGGTGGGCAGTAGCTGAAACAGTAAAAACATTCTTCTACACATAAAAGGCAGTAGTGATATTTTAAGTAGTGGTACCGAGGATACTCATTTTCACTGTTACTGCCCCAGTCCTGACTACTAGCAGGTGGACAGTAGCTGAAACAGTAAAAAACATTCTTCTTCTACACATAAAAGGCAGTAGAGATATTTTAAGTAGTGGTACCGAGGATACTCATTTTCACTGTTACTGCCCCAGTCCTGACTACTAGCAGGTGGACAGTAGCTGAAACAGTAAAAAACATTCTTCTTCTACACATAAAAGGCAGTAGAGATATTTTAAGTAGTGGTACTGAGGATACTCATTTTCACTGTTACTGCCCCAGGCCCCCAGTCCTGACCACTAGCAGGTGAACAGTGGCTGATGCAGTAAAAACATTCTTCTACACATAAAAGGCAGTAGTGATATTTTAAGTAATGGTACCGAGGATACTCATTTTCACTGTTACTGCCCCAGTCCTGACTACTAGCAGGTGGACAGTAGCTGAAACAGTAAAAAACATTCTTCTTCTACACATAAAAAGCAGTAGAGATATTTTAAGTAGTGGTACTGAGGATACTCATTTTCACTGCTACTGCCCCAGGCCCCCAGTCCTGACCACTAGCAGGTGAACAGTGGCTGATGCAGTAAAACCATTCTCCTACACATAAAAAGCAGTAGAGATATTTTAAGTAGTGATATTTCTGTTTCCTTCTTTGTTTACTTCCTCTCATCTTCTTTGGCCATTACTTACGTGAAACTCACATATAACATGGATGGAAAAATATTTCAGATTCCTATGACTATACCACTCAACTGTTCCTGCTTTTTAGGAATATGCCTGATTGTGGCTCAAAAATTAGTTCTGCCCTTCCTAAACTTAATGATTTTGGAAGAAAAGCTGCTCAAAACCGATCTACAAATTGGCCTTGTCACTGGCTAAATGATGCCTGCCTGGTTAGTGCTGGTAATCCATGGACACGATTGATAAAAAGATGTGTTTCGCTTAGTAAGATCCAAGTTGTTAATGTTATCAACATTAAAAATTAAAGCAACTGCATATCTGCATGAAACATGCATATACAGCATCAGAGATTTAAGATAAACTGCAGTAAACTTATAAAAACAGAAATACTATACAGACTAATAAAAACAAAAAATGTAGAAGCATGAAGCCAGGTGACACACAATTTATTGAGAATGAGCGCTTTTGTCCAGAATGTTAGGTCTTCATCAGAATGATGACAACAGAACGACGTGCATTTAAATGCTGTTAACAATCTGATTGGATTCTTACTCTAACTGAAACCCACACAATGCGTTTAATAAAAACCTATAAATATATAAAAGACAATGCAGAGTTTAAAACTAACAACAAGAATGTATGAGCAAACTTCTCTTGACACACACACAGATATATATATATATATATATATATATATATATATATATATATATATATATAAAACTGCCTTAAGTTTTAAAATGCTACAAACAGAAATTGTTTCATTTAGTCCTGGGTGAACAGTAGCTTTGGTTTTCAACTGCCATTTTAATACTTTTAACTCTAAAAAAATCATCGGATGGTCCCCCTCTCTCCCCCAAATCCACATGACCAATAATTACAAATTTGAATGAATGGCCATTATGTTTGGCTATGTGTTTAAACAATACATTTCTCAAGTCTTTCTTTTGAATGTCATAGTAATGTTGATAAATTATTGCATGTACACTACGCTTTGTTTTCCCTGTGTAAAAGCAAGTGCAAGATTAGTACTTAGCTAAATAATGACACCCTTACTGTTACTGTCCCGTTTCCTGCTACCACCATTAATCCTCCGTGGGCTCGCTATATCCCCGGCCCCTTTGCTGCTGACATTACCGGCTCGCTATATCCCCGGCCCCTTTGCTGCTGCCATTAAATCCGTGGGCTCGCATTCCCAGCTCGCTATATCCCCGGCCCCTTTGCTGCTGCCATGAAATCCGTGGGCTCGCATTCCCACCGTTAAAACTGCCAGCCGGAAATGATGATGCGAGCTCCTCGAGCTCAATTCTGACTGGCTGGTAGCCTGATGGTGCTGACGTCATCGCGCACATGATGACGTCAGCTCCGACAGAGCGAAATTCTAAAAAAAGAAAAGAAAAATCGGAAATGAAGGGGTGCCACTCGGGAATCGTGGCACCCCTTCATTTGGACCCCCAAAACTCAGTAAAAACCGAGTAATTCGGAATGGTTGGGAGGTATGGTTCTGTCAGTGAGCCAGTTGGCAACCCATCTTGTGACACAGAGATTTATACCTAGTTTAGTGGGTTTATCTATAATTCCAAAGTGGGGGATGGTGCCAAAAGCCTTGGCGAGATCTAGGTAGGCAGTGTAAACCACCTTACCCTTGTCTATGGCTTTGGTGACTGCTTCAAAGACGTCTATCAGGTTTAGGAGATATGATCTGCCTTTTACAAACCCGAACTGGGTGGGGTCCAGAGGTTGGAGATTACCAATGTCTTTGTTTATAAGTTCCATGATGATAGTTCATGGCCTTGCAGTCCAGGCTCATTAAGCTAATGGGGTGGTAGTTTCCAGGGTCTGTGGTGGCTCCCCCTTTGTGGAGTGGGATAACCATCACTGTGTGCCATTCAGTGGGCACAAAACCTGAGGTGAGGCTATGATTGAACATGGTGCTTAGGTGGGGTGCCAGTTCATTCTGTAGTTCATGTAGAATGCAGTCTGGGATGTTGTCAGGTCCCATGGATGCTGTGTTCTGGCATAGGAGAGTGTGGTTTTTAGTTGTGCAGCTGTGATTACAGGAACTTTGCTTTCTTCCTGTATAGACATGGGCCCTTTAGGGGGTGAGAGGGTGGTGGGGGGTAAAGATAGCACTGAATCTATCTGCCAGGATGTTGGAAATATCAGTTGGTTCTATATATTTAGTGCCATTGTGCTGTAACTGAGAGCAGATCTGAGTGTTGCCATTGAGACTCTTGACATAGCTATAGAATGCTTTGTGGTTGTCTTTAGAATCAGTGGCAATTTTGTTAACTAGCTTTGGAGGATATAGCATGGATGTATGTCTGTAAAGTAATGTATTCTTAATATTGATCAGTGCCTTTCTTACCATTCCTTTGCATCCAAAGCTGCAGTACCACAGTGAGATTTGAACTTTGTTCTAGAGTGCCAGCTTTAGATTCAGGTGAAGCTGTTGAAAAATACACGTCATTTTCTTAAAAGGAATGACTGAACTTTTTCTGTTATTTAAAAGAAATGAATATTATTTCAGTAAATGCCATATTTGTTTCTAAGCTGGCTGCTTGAAATCTTCCTTAATCCATTAATTGGGCCTTGCTATTTGTGTACTTTTCTAAGTGCACTAATGAAAGGGATGTGTTGCTGTGTGGCTAGAATGTCTGAGATATTTGTGGGCATTATGCACTTAAGACTTCTTAACCATGAAGGAAAAGCTTTTTTTCTCCTTTTCCCACAGTGATGTGGGTGGTAGTGGGGAGGGGACATACGATAAAAATGGCCATCTTAATGGAGCTTTCCTACTGTATTGTTCCTTACTGTAAAATATATCTCTGCCACATATGCTAAGTGGTTATTGGTGCAAAACGCCTGTGTCACTGTCACTGTATCCAAGGGCTATACTTTTACAACGCATTGTAGACTAGATATGGCCTCCCAGTCTACAGCAGTTTTTGCATACGTGTTCTGTAGGCATCTGTGTCATACGTTCATGTTAGCTACTTTCATGAGTATCTAGAAAATGTGGCAATTTGCTCTGAGCTCACATTTGTAATCTCAGGTTGATTATCTTTATCGATTACTGTATACCATCTGGGAGTTGTTCCACTTCTGTTTCTTACAAAATGAGATAGACTTGTGTAAGGTTAGTTAGGGATGTAGTGAAATAACTCTTCTCGTATAGAAGGCATACTGATGACCACTTCTGTCCTTTTTTCATAGAGATTTCAGTTTTCGATTTCAAACCTTCTTTTCTAAAGTCATGCAATTTCTTCATTCATCAAAATGGAAGTATTTTCCTTGTTATTTTTCTTGTAGTAATTTTGTCATGGCAAACATGAGGAGGATGGATCACAATTTCTGTATAGACTAAGACCCATACAGTGCGAAGATGTGCTGACAAGGAAGGTAGTTACCTGCACCCTGTCCCCAGACTAGATATTGTGCTCACATTGCTTGCTTGTTTCATTTTTCTTGAAGATCTGTTGATAGAAGCAGGGACTTTGCCCTAGTTGTCGTTTTTCTTGTAAAAGATTGTCAGGCACTGGAGGCAGTGGAGAGATTCGAGGATGGCTTGTTTGAGTTGGGAGAGATCCTTGCAAAAATCAAACTGTTTTGTGCCTCTGCAGATGACTGGGCCAACTTTACTTGATTTAGCTCTACACTGACTATATCCTTATCGGAGTACTTCTGTGTATAGTATAGCAGTAAAGATATTATTTGTAGTTTGAGTCATTCACCCAGTCAGCTATTCACATCTCTAACCATTTTAGCACATTCTGAAGGGAGCAGTTTGTTACTGAAGGATGCTTCATCAGATTTTGTTTTATCAGAGTAAAAAGTAAAGGAGTAGAAGTTGGCACCTTTACTTGATTTAGCTCTGCACTGACCAGTAAATGCCTCATACTGTAAGGCATCCTTTGCAAATGAAAATTAAATGTATACATATGAACCTCTATGCATTACTGAAAGATGCTTCATCAGATTTTGTTTTGTCAAAGTAAAAGTAAAGGAGTAGAAATTAGAGGTTCATATGGTTACATTAAATTATACAATTGATCCTTTCTGAATGCGTTAAGCTGCAATGTTTTTTTATTATAAATAATATACTTTTATTATTTAGCTTTTGTTTAAATAAAATTGTAATGACCTGGGAATTGTACATAACTTTCCTTTTTTTTTTTAGACACCTTGACAGAACAAGGAGTATTTGCTGTAAATCCAACAATATTAATGGGAAAATACAAATGAAAAAAAAATGCAGCTTGAAAGATCTTGAGCTGCCTGTACTGAAAATTGCATTACTGATTACTGAAATATGCTTCATTTGATTTTTTGTCGAAGTAAAAGTAAAGGAGTAGAAATTGGAGTTTAGCAAATAGTGTTTTCAAAGAAAATTCTTATTTTCATCACTGGCAAATTTTCTTCCCTGTTGTACACATAAACTAACCCCTGTAGATCATTTCCCTGAGGTACTGTAAACTAGAGTAATGCAGATTTTGACTTTTTCATATTATGGAAGCAAAATGCTTGGGACAGATGTGCATTTTGTTCGGATCAGTTTCCTTTACTTTAGTGCATTTTGGATTTGCATTTTCTTCACTGTCAGTCTTCAGAGTATGTCTCCTTGGATCCCAGTTTCTTTCCAGTCATGCCATTTAACTATATAAATGTCTGTGATTTCATTCCCCATGAGAACACTTCTTTTTTTTCTTGCTACCAACTTGCTATTCTAGAGACACCAGTTTACTTTATAAAATACTGTTGCTGGCTAATTAAAGCTAGTGCAGCTTTGAAAGAAGTAGGCGTGCTTCGTGTCACTCCCAGAGATGTTATGTAAAAATGCCAGTGGTCAAAGAATCCAGTGCATGAAGTATGATTGCTGTCACCCAAGGCAGGTAAAGCATAAAAGGAAAGGAAATAACTGAAAGCTGCAAGGCTTTAAGGATTGTCAGGATATGAAAACATAATGTGCAGTTTGTTTTTACTGCTTTTGAAACTGCATTTTTTTTCTCAAAAAGTATATCCAAGTAATTGAATTCCAAAAAGCAATTTAAATTGTGAAAGATATGATCTTAAGGAGTGCCATGAAATTTTGTTTATGGAACTTTTATTGTTAGCTTTTTCTTAAATAAAACTTTAATGACCCGAGTATTGTACATAATTTTCCTTTTTTTTTTTTTCAGAGGCCCTGACAGTGCAGAGATTGTTTGCTGTAAAACTTTCAATATTAATATGAACATATAAATGAAAAAAAAATGCAGCTTGAAAGATCTTAATCTGCCTGTATTGAAAATTGCAAAAGCTGGAGTTGGGGTAGACAAAACTCCATTTGAGTGCTCTTCCTACACCCACCTTGTTGTAACAAGCCCAGAGGTCTGCACTCAGTGTAGATAGGATTATTAGTCATTTTCAAACTTTTTTTAAACTTGTTTAATTAGGTCATGAACTTTCACACTGCAACCCTGCTAATAGGTTTTGTAAAAGACCACATGAGCTTATGACCAGAATTCAGTAAATAAAAGAAACAGCATGTATCTTATTCTTAAAGCAGATATACCTAAAGTAGAGCACAAGTCCATGGAATTAACACACATAGGTTCATATGGATACATTAAAGTATAAATTTGCAAATGGTGCCTCACAGGCAAGAAGAAGATCATTTGGATTGGTGTGCAGGTACTGTTATGCATGGTTGAAAGAAACGGAGATGGAATATGTTCTTGGGCTAGTCTTATATAGGCTCCAGGGCCGTTAGCCTAGTACACACCTATGAACCTATATTAAACGTTTTGGAAAAAAAAAACATATGTCAAATATAGGAACAAGGAAATATGCAAGTCAAGGGGCATATTTTTGCATTCCTCCTTAAGTTTTGTTGTCCTCTTCTTTCTTTCTGACTTGCCCCGTGATTGGATTTTGTGGATCCTGTGTTCATATCATCTCTGATTTGTATCTTGTGTTATGGAATTTAGTTATTTTATTCTAAACAGATTGTATTTTATTTTCCAGTTAACAACTGCACATTATTTTTGGTGCTGTCAAGTAATATTTTGCAAAGATAATCTGAACGTGCCTACTTTTGGTTTCTTGGTTTGTTTGCTAGTGACATTCTTATCTGTGACCTCTACTTGCACTGTCAACAATAACTAATGCCATTAATATTAATTTCCAGAGTGGTGACATTTCCCTATCATTAGCATTCTGCATCTTTTACAATTAACAGGTAGTTTGTTCCTCCTACATTTTATATTATCCTAGATTGTCATTGTGGTTACTTTAGTTGTTGTAGTTTAACAAACATATGTAATCTGTGTCACAATAACCCCATTGTGCTGAACACTGCAACAGCTTCCCAGTTCCTTATTGTGTATCCGTTGTCATCTTGAGAAAGCATCTGAACATATTGTGGTACGTTTGTTGTGCCTGTAGCAGCTAAGCACTTAAGCAGCAAATGGCTTGGCACGCACTGAAAATACAAACAGCAGTTAAAAAATAATAAGACCAAGTAAAACTAAAAGCTGTTAGACAGGGTTTACTTTGAATACCAGCTCAAATAAATGCAGTTTGGGGAGTTCAGAGCAAACCAAGGTAGATCAGTCCCAAAGCCACCACTGTAGTAGATTCCAGGGTTGTGAAGCCTAGCCTGGCATGCAAAAGAATGCACACCAGATGTGTTCAGCTGTGCCTTAGAAACTAAAAGCAGTTTCTATATGGCAGAGTGCAGCAGCTAAGGTGAGTAATGTGACATCATTGCTGGATGCCCACATTTCCTCTTGCCTTCTTCCTCTCTGTCCCAAATCCTCTTCACCAGATTGTCTTCTGCTTTCCTCCATGTGTGCCTGAACCACCATAATCTGTTCTCACTGACCTCTGCAATTGAAGCTACATGGGCTTCTGACCTCTGCAATTGAAGCTACATGGGCTTCTGCACTGATATTCTCATTCTTTATCTGTCCCACAGTGTGCATCCTACTACTCATCTCAGGCACTTCATCTATGTCAACTGTTCTGTCTTCACTGCTCATGTTTCTAATACCGTACAGTAGTACTGGTTGCATCATTGTTTTAACATGTACCTTTTAAGAGTTGATCTAAGAAATGATGCTTCCATGGTCATAGATTTAGTTATTAACAGAAGGCATCTGAATTGGTACCATCAACCAGCTAGCTTGTCTTGGTGATTCCATGCTAAGCTGTACTGTTTATGAATGCCCACAGTCCATGTTATTCCACAAATACATTCTAATTAATAACACAATGAGTATGTTTTTTCATTCACTAGGTGAGTCCCTCCCAGAAAACTGAGTGGTTTGTTATCGGAAAACTGCTGCATGTATACCCATAACCTTTGAGCATGAGGCAGAAGGATATGACATGGAGAAAGTAAGAGAATCAGTTTGTCTCATGGTTTCCAGGCATATCACTTTGTTAGATGACATGTTTAACGGTTAAATGTAGCAAATCTTATTCATTTATTATTTCTCCTTTGTTGACTGGGCTAGTCCCACTAAGCTAGTAGCCTCTTTTCAAGGGAGATCCCAGGTGATATTTTTACAACTAGCAGAAATTTGACCAGGGCATAGGGGAACTCCCCCTACTCTTTTTGATAGTGTCATAGGATCTTTTAAATCCATCTGAGCTACCACCAACTCAGGCAAATTGGGCCTTGGTTTAACATCTCATCCAAAGGATGGCACACTCAGGAGTGCAGCACCCCAGTATCAACAATCGATATACCTGCAGTGGGAATAAAACCCACAGTCTTCTATATCAAAGGTGAGTGTGCTACCTGTTGCACCACTAGCACTGCAAAGAATTGCAGTGTCTTAAACACGGCCACTTTGCTTTCTACAGCCCTGAGGAATGTGAGTCTGCTGTCATTTCCTTAAAAATGAGACCACTGAAGTCAAAGTTTATACTCCAAGCTCTCTCTTAAGACCCAAGACAACAGTACCAGAAGGTTTCAGTTGTCTTTAACTCCAACATCCTAAACAAGACCTTCTTCAAACTGCCCCCATCAGTTACATCACTATTATCCTCTGTTTAATTTAAGAGTTTAAACTAGCAGATGACAAATAATTTGCTCCTCATTTAGAAATACAAACGTTCCTCCTCTTTTGTCAGTCTTCCTTTAAACTTCATACACTTCACAGCTGATTGTGCAAGTGTAGCACTTCAGCTATGGCTCACCAAAAAAAAAGATGCACTTTTCTTTGGAAATCTTTCTATATGGTCTGTTTCTTTACAGACTCTGTGCATGCCACTTATATTGAATGTAGGAAGTTTTTTTTTTTTGAGAGGGGGAGTGTGTTTGAGGGTGGCATAGATGTTCTCAGCTGCCTCATATTTTGCAAAATTAATCTAATTTTACCTCATGTTTTGGTATGCTGCTTGTCAAATTTGTTTCTGCCAAATCAGGATGGCAGTTAGTAAATAATGGCAGACATTTATGTTTTAGAGCTGGCAACATACAACTAAAGCCTGTTATTGTAGAAAATTATTAAATGTCTAAAAATGTTTGTCCTTTTTACCCCATTATTTTTTCTTGTCAGTGTTTGAGCTCAGAAGTCGAAGTGTGCATTTGCGCATGCATGTGTGTATATATGAGGAGGGATACAGTGGTTTGCAATATTCTGACAGCAGTGAGCTCAGCTGTTACATTTGTTCATTCATTTGAGCCCTGTCATACTACTGAGGTGTATAGTCACAGTTATATCAGTGGCTGTAATTGGTAGTGTGTTGAGTGCTGAAATTACTTAGACATTCCTGTACCTGTGCACCTGCTTAAGTTTCATCTTTCTGGGGCATTTTTTCTGTATGTCTGTTTTGTAAATGGTCTATGTCCAATAGAGACAGCCCAACTAAAAAAGTGTTGTAAGTAATTGAACTACATGAATATATAGCTTTCTTTCCTCCTTAATCCCTCCAAAATTTCAAACCTCTTTTTCCATGTATGTATGTCTTGTATCAAAATCAGTTTTCATTCCATTTATTTGTCTGTCAGTGCCTTTCTGTCAGTTTTGTTAATTAGGAGTGTCCAACTGTGAAGACCTATTTTATATGAAGTCCCTGGCGACACATTTTAAAAATAATTACAGACCGTTATTGTGAAGAGTGCTTTGTGAATTGCATGCAGCTTTATATCATGAACGTAGACACATTGGCCCCGATTCACAAAGACCTTGCCCTCAGTGTAAGTGACCACTTATATTGAGAGCAGGCTGAGAGCAAGTGTTTTGGAATTTGGTCCCTGTAATAAGCCTGTTTATAGATAGGACTTGCACCAAAGTAAGTCACTTACACCGAGAGCAAGCCTTTTGGAATCAGGGCAGACGTACACTGAGAGCAACTTTTCTGAATCTGGCCTATTAAGATTAAATCGGGTAAAATGTAGGCAATGTAATATGCAGGCAGCACATAAATTGCAGTAGTACGTGATCCAATGCAGCAGAAAACATTAAAAGAATGTGAAACATTGACCATGTATGTCAGTACTGAACCAAATAACAATGCTGAGAGCAATTAAATAATATCTTCACTGAAGCTGAATTAGAGCAAGCAAATATCAGTGTGTGTTTGCGTGCATGTGCACTGTAAGACTTGGGAGATAAGAATACGAATATTAGCAGAAAATAAATAGGAGTGGAGCAAACGTGAATTAGTGGCTGTTAGCAGAGAAATGTCTGTAAAAATTATTAAACTGGGAGATACAACACTTTCTCCTAATTCTTAGTTTTCTTAAGTGAAGATCAGCATCAGCCCCCTTTTTCCTATTTTCTACATGGGGTCGGGGTATCGTGTTAACTGTCGCCAGCTCTCTCAATTCAGTGCCACACTCCTGCCTTCTTCAACACTTGTGCCTGACTGTCGCAGATCTTCTTTCACACAATCTATCCACCTCTTTGCTGGATGTCCTCACTTCCTCTAACCTTCTTCCTTCTGTCCCAAATCTTCCTCACCAGATTGGCTTCTGCTTTTCTACATGTGCCCAAACCATCATAATCTGTTCTCTTTGATCGTTTATGCATTTGGAGCTACTTTGGTTTCTGCTCTTATGTCCTCATTTCTTCACCTGTCCCACAGTGTGCATCCTACCAACTTTCTCAGGCACTTCATTTCCATCACCTCTAACTTCTTCAACTTGTTCTGCCTTTACTGCCCAGGTTTCTGTACCATACAGTAGTACTGGTTGCACCACTGTCTTATACACCTTACTTTTCAGCTTATTTGGCATTCTTCTGTCATAGACCACACCTGATACTCTATGCCAGTTGACTGCAGCCACTCTGATTCTACCTTTGACCTCTTCATTCAGACTACCTTCTCCTCAACTACCCCTCCCAAATACTTGAAGCTGTTTACCTGTTCCACTGTATTCCCTTCTATCTTTGTTCTCAGCTTCTTCTGATTTCCCCAATTTGCTGCCATTACCACCGTCTTATCTGTGCTTATTTTCATCCCATGTGCATTAAATTTGCATCCTATTCTCCAATCCTTTGCTGAAGTTCTAGTCAGAGTCTGCCTGCACTGTCACATCATCTGCATACAACAGCTTTGTTGATCCGCCCTTTCTGAAGTCCATTACCAGTATGAACAGCAGTGGGCTCAGAGATGAAACCTGATGTACACCCACTCCCACTGGGAAACCCATCTGTGAGGCCGAATACTGTTTGTACTTGTGTCATTGGGTCCTTATACATAGCTTGCACTAATTCTACCAATGTTTCTGGGACTTCAAACCACCGCAGTACTGCCCAGATTAACTTTCTTGGGACCTTGTCATATGCTTTCTCCAAGTCTAGGAATGCCAAGTTGGACTCTCTTCTCATCTCTAGCTTCTTCTCAAGTATCTGTCTCAGTGCAAACATTGGGTCAGTTGTGCTGCATCCTGATCTGAATCCAAACTGCTTGTCTTCCATCTTACATTCTACTACTCTGCATATCCGTTTATCAATCACCCTCTCCAGGACTTTCATGCAGTTTGATGCCTCTGTACTGCCCACAGTTGTGGATGTCCCTCTTGTTCTTGTACACTGGCACGAGTATGCTTATTCTCCAGTCATCTGGGATACGCCTTTCTCTCCACATTGCTATTGATACCCTCAGGAGCCATTTCTCTCCTATCTCACCCAGCATCTTTATCATATCTGCTGTGACCTCATCTGAACCTGCTGCTTTTCCTGACTTCATCTTCCTTAGTGCTGTTTTTGCATCTTCTAGGGTGGGCTCCTCTTCTCTCATCATAGGCTGTTTCTGGGGCAATACAGCTTCTGTGGGGTTTTCTTCATTCAGAAGCTGCTGGAAATACTGCTTCCATCTGCCTTTGATGCCCTCTGGACTGGTAAGCAGGTTGTTGCTAGCATCCCTTATGAAGGGTGTCTGACTGTCTTCTTTATCTTTCTGTCTTTGCCTTGCAACCGGATATAGTTTCTTTTTGCCCCTTACTGAGTCACTTTCCAGAAGTTGAAGATATCATCAGCCAAATGTGTGCTAGATCTCTTCCCAATGATATGTGTACTACATTATTGTCCCTAATTTTGAAGGTTTATTTTGTTTTTACTCTTTACCAAGCTGTGACTGCATATCCCACATTACACTTGACACTTACATTTAATGAATATATATTGAAATAGTCTCTATTAATTAAGTCATTCTTATCATAGGAGTTTTACAGTACAGTTAGACCATAGGCCATGTGCACCATGCCAATAACTATCCTCAGGCTCTACCTCCTTTTTCGGAGGGGGTAAAGCCTGCAAGTCCCAGTGTAAATTTAAGTGTACCAATCCAGTTGTCCAAACTATGTTTGAAAGATGACAACAAACCACATATCATGACCTGCAGGGGAAGCTTATTCTAGAACCGGAGGAGGAAGAGCTGAATGATGAACCTTTTATTTTCTGGTGTAGGTTTAGGTGTCTGGTTGTGGTATTAGCTACACAGTTTGACTTACTGAAAAAAGAGTTTAAGAATGATAAGGTCCCTAAGGGCATGGTAAGCTCTCTTAGAGGCCTAAAAATACAGAGTACAGAGACAAGGATTCCATTGTGTTTTGGTAACTCAGATGTTTGAGAATTAACTTCTGTGTCTTTTTGATGTTTTTGTGCATTTAGTGGGGTCTATATCACCTCATCGAACTTGTATAAGTTTGAATGATGTAATATCGAACTCAAAAGTCCGAAATGCAAAAATAACGAAGCCACAGCACATCGATTTTTTTTCCCAGGGAAAAAAATTGGTGGGCTGTTTTCGGGGCTTTTCTATTTCCTCCACTGTGGTGCGGTCTTGGAGTTGGTATATTTAAGTAGTGGGTGTGTAGGGGGCACAGCCCTCCACTTTAGTTTTATTTAAGGTTTATGTTTTGTTTTGTTTTTTGTTAGGGAACAGCGATTTTTTTCCCTAGGAAAAAAATCACTGTTCTGTGTGTTGGTTATTGTGCAGTTTCGGACTTTTGGGTTCGATATTACATCATTCGAACTTATACAATTTCGACAATGTGATATAAACCCCATTTAGTGTGATATACCAAAAGTGCCTTATATTCTATAATAGGTCTAACTAGGGTAGACTGTCAAGGGACCAGCGATTATTTTCAAAATATACAAGACTTCCTGACTACAGTTGCCACATGATAATCAAAGGAGAAGGTCTATTATCACCGCTTTACTTGATAATAGGGTGTTAGGGTAATAGGATATTGTCAATGTAGTAGGTTATAGTAATTTGCTGCTTCATGAAGGGGATGCTACTTTATTTCTTAGTATTTAGTTTAAGCCATTTTTTCAGTGCGCCAGGTGTTAACTCATATTAATTCATTTATTTTGAAGGGTATATTTATCTTCGGGGAGCTTGACAACTACTCCCAGTTTGCTGTCATCAGCAAATTTGTTTCACTATAGACTCTTGTTGTCTGTTTGAAGGTCAGAGAAATCAATGCAAAACAAGAGGGTACCCATCACAGATTCCTGAGGGACACCAGTGGTCATCCTCTTTCTGCTGAAAGAGTTATCACCTACTTGGACAACATTTGCACTGTCCTTGACCCCGTTGGCTCATCCATCTTATCACATATGGATTAGTGTTTAAAGCCATTAGCTTCTTTGCATTTCTATTTTCATGTGGTATAGTGTCAGATGTGTTGGCAGTATGGACAGTATCATTGAATTGTATGTGCAGGCATCAAGGACATAAAATTCATAACAATTTTCTTTCTGTAATTTGACCACAAAAATCAAAGCCTATTCTCTCCTTTATTTTAAAAGTCAGTATTTTATGGAGTACAGTGTTATTGTAATGCCCTGCATTTATACTTCTCCATAATTCACATGTTTTCTGTTACATGTTATTGGTCCCTACCATCAAGCTTCTGTTGCTGTTTTAACTTTAGTCTGTGATCTTTGTTCCTAATTGCTATGTGCTCTTTTTCCTGGTAATGTTGTCATGGTAATGTATTCTGCTGATTGTTTGTCTTTCCACTATAATTAAAAAGGGCTACTATTTTATAGTATACTGGTAGGTCAGTAGGTATGATATGTCATACCATTCAATTTCCTGTATTGGTTATATATTTTCATTGATTTAGATTGTCACAGCAAATAAGACACAAACTGTTTTTGCATTCCTTTAATATAACAAATTAGAATATAGTACATTAGCTGAAATAACTTTATGTTCATTTAAGTGTTTTTTATTAAAACACCATTGCAAAATAATAAAAAAGTAAGGATATCATATTGACTAAACAAAAACAATATAATATCAATCAATACCATTAAAGGCCAAACCAGACAGGTATATATTTAAAGTCTGTCATAAACCAGCTAAGGACGAACAATGTCAGAAATATGTTTAGTATATGCTGTAACATTTTTAAATTCCTTTATCCTGGAACATATTGATTTTCGAAGGATATTCCATTTTTCTCTGCACTTCTGCAGTTTGGGATGTGTGAAATCCCCAAAATCTAATTATTTTGATCTCTTGAATGAAACTAAATGCATATGTTTTTCGGACTGGTCTGACTTGCAAGCAGGTTGAACTGGAAGATAACCCTGGGTACACTGTTAAACCTCATATGAAAGATCAAACAGGCAATCTAGGCCTAAGTGCCAACATTTAAAAGAGAAGTAACTCCTTATAAAAACATACACACAATTACATAGCTTCACGTTGGAGGTGGACTGCTGACTAGCATTGTCTTTCTGGCCAGAATGTTTGAGTTCCACACTCTTCCATTTCAATGAAACCAGCATGGAGGATGCAGTTTCAATTTTTGCACCTGCTTCTAACATCAGTCTCAGCAGTATGATAATATTAATGTCGCTCAGTCCAGTACCTACTGTGTAGGCAGTTAGTTACAACACTCAAGTTTCTTTTTTTTTTTTCAAAACAGGTTTATTGTTTTAACATATAAGAGAAATATCATAACAATTTTATACAAGTAATTAAAAATAGGTATTATTATAATATTCAACAAAACAACTAAAGTATTTACAAAGACATCCACTACAATCAGATCAATTAATTAAACTAAAATACCATGCTATTGAAATTAAAATTTTTTAACAAATTTTGTAAATTATCCCATACAATAAAATAAGATGTTTTTGTATTTGTTCTAGTCCTAATTGTGTTTATTTCCATATGGCACACTATATTCATAACATTTTTAAATTCATTGAATGAAGGAGGTGTATCTGAAATCCAATTTCTAGTTATTATTTTCCTAGCCACTGCTAGAATAGACCATAACAAGGGAAGCTTAACCTTTTTAACACTTTGAGGTACAGGTGTGTTGAATAATATAAGAGATTTAGAAATAATGAAATTATCTGTAAAAAGAGCCTGCAAAAATTCATTAATTGACTTCCAGTATTCTTTCAATTTTATACAGTCATAAAACATATGAGCCCAGTCAGCATTAATTTCTACATTACATCTCTTACATAGATTATCTTTATTATTTATTTTATTCATCATCAAAGGTGTATAAAAAGATCTATGTAAAAATTTCCATGTATAAAGTCTCCAGACAATGGAAGACGTAGTTCTATAAGCAGATTCCAATATATATTGTTTATCTTGTTGATTTGGTGGGTCCCCATTAATAGAAGTGAAATAATTCCAGTATGAATCTACACTGTAAAAGTTTCTTGTCTGATAACTTTATGTATGTATGAAAGTTTACCTTTATCAGAAACTTTATGTTGTAAATTTAATATCAAGTAATCAATCAGTGTTGGAATAGATTCTTTAACAGTTATAGACATTAAATCTATTTTATTAATGAGATGTTGTCTAAAGGTCTGAACCTCTAACCAGCAAGTTTCTCTTAGATCAAATTCTTGTTTTAAGAAATCTAGATTTTTAACTTTATTATCAGATATCAACTGATACCAGTACTTTAGATCATTATCTATAGCTAAATGAGTTCCTTCAGAAGTAGATGACAAAAGCATACCCTGAGTATACATTATAGGAAATACAATAAAATTCCATTCCCTATACTTAGGGTGCATGAATATAAAGTTACGATAACTAATAATAATATTTAATGGGTAACAAACCATATGTTTAGGTGTAATAGGTGAAGTACAAAATTCCTTTAGTAACCATAACATGGAGTTATTTGCAATCATATTTTTATGTGTTAAGGAGATTTTCATGAAGTGTATACTAATTAGCTCCCAATAATCTTTCCATTTTGTGACATATGACTGATCTATTAATAAAGTAATAACTTTTACAATAGAAGAGATAGTATATAAATTAAAGTCTGGAAAAGAAATACCCCCTTGAGACCAGCTATTAGTATGTTTCTTTAATGCAATCCTAGGTCTATTAGGTGCCCATAAAAAAATTAACATTAGTGTGTTCAGTTTCTTGATAATTATTTTTGTAGGTGGAAGTATTATTGATTGTATTAAGTATAAAATCTTGGGGAATATTATCATTTTAATAATTGTAAGTCTCTCCTCCATAGTAAAAAACATATTATTCCAGGTATTAAAAATATTTTGTATATTAAGAAAACAGGTATTATAATTATTATATATAATAGATTTAATATCTTTAGATAGTATTATACCTAAATAAGTTATCTGACCTGAATTGGGTACATATTTAGTAAAATCACTAAAGAGAATATTTTTTCGTGTATATATAGGTAGTATTTTAGTTTTTTCTTCATTGAATATTAAACCAGAAATACTTTTAAAATTCATCATGTTATCAAATAGAGACTGTATAGAAGAATTAGATCCTGCTGATGTAATTAGAACATCATCTGCAAAAAGTTGAATTTTGGATGTTGTATTTTCATCTATTTCAAAACCCTCTATGTCAGTACTGTTTCTGATCAAATTAGCCCAAGGCTCCATTACTAAAGTGAATAATAGTGGAGAAAGTGGACATCCTTGTTTTGTACCTTTAAGAATGGGTATTTTTTGTGAAACATATGTTCCTACCTTAATATAAGCCAACGTTCCTTTGTATAAATGTTCAATTAGATTTACAAATGCATCCGAGAAGTTTGTGCACTTCATTAAGGTAAACA